>NC_058132.1:74433162-74552406 GCF_016433145.1 Gracilinanus agilis | reverse complement strand
TGGTGCGGCTGCGCTCTGTGGCTCCCCCAGCCCTGCCCGCCCCCCCCGCCCCGGCCCCTGCCCCTGCCCCACAGAAGCCCCTGAGGAAGGCTCTCTCTGTACGGGGCGGCCAGGCCTCTGGGCCCTCTGCGGGGCCCTCCACCGGGCCCTCCACCGGCCTTCACGCCGCCATGCGCCTCAAGGTCTCCAGCCTGGCCTCCTCCGAAGGCCCCCCTAGCCCTCGATCCAACGGGCCGCCCCAGCCAGAGGCCGCGTCCCCCCGGCCGCAGTCGCCCGCCTCCACCGCCAGCTTCATCTTCTCCAAGGGTGCCAAGAAGCTGCAGCTGGAGCGGCCCGTCTCCCCCGAGGCCCAGGTTGACCTGCAGCGGAACCTGGTGGCGGAACTTCGGAACTTGTCTGAGCAGCGGGGGCCGCAGCCCCAGAGGAAACCCAGCAAGTGTGCCCCGCCGGTGGCCCGGAAGCCATCCGCCGGGGTCCCTCCGTCCGCTTCTCCCGGCACCAAGCAGGCCGAGAGCCCCTCGGCCTCCCCTGCCAATGGGCATCCCCCCCTGGAGGACAGGACTAAGGGAGAGCTGGCGGAGAACGGAGGCACCGCGCAGCTGGCCGGCCTGGAGCCCCAGCCGCTGAGCCCCGCCGCCTCAGGTACCCGGGATGGGCGACGTCTGGGGGCTACGCTTAGCGGCACCCCCTCCCTTCCCGCTGCCGGCCTCCGCTTCTGCCTAGAGAACCCCAGTGGGGTGGAAGGAGGCCGGGTGGGGCTCCCCACAAGCTGCCAGCCGTGGTAACAGCAGCTCCAAATGAATTCTGTCAGTGCGAGCACTTCCTCACGCCTGTCCTTGGAGGCAGCCGCACTAGGGATGTTTTCTAAAAACCCTTCACTTCTGTGTCGTAGAATCACTACTGGGTGTCTATCTGAGCAGTATTCTCTCAACAGCATTGTAGTGGTAAGGGCTAGGCAATGAGGGGTTAAGTGACTCATCCAGGGTCACCCAGCTAGCAAGTATTCAGTGTCGGGTTTGAACCCAGGTCCTCCTGACTCTAGCCCTGGCGCTCTCTCCCGAGCCACCAAGGTGCCCCCTAGTGCAATATTATCACCGATTTACCTACGAGGAGGGGAAGCAGGCACCCAGCAAGGAAGTAGCAGCGCCAGCTGAGGGAGGCCAGCGGGCTTGCCTTTGTCAGGCTCTGGGCTTTCCTCGGGTCCTGGGGAGTCACGGGAGACTCGGTTACGTACCAGATGAGTCCTGGAAGGGTCTCCGTTTCTGTAATCCCTACTTCTCAGGGCCCAAGGATGGGCTGGGGGGGATGGGGACAGCGGGCACAGAGGCTCTGGGGGAGGAGGGAAGGCTCAAGATGTAGAGCATCTTAGAGCTAAAAAGGGACCTCAGAGGAGGCCGAACTTCCCTCTACAATGTCTCTGACAGTGCCATTTGGCCTAGGGAGGCACCTAGGGCCTAAGCAGTGGATAGAGCAGTGGACCCGGAGGCGGAAGGACCTGAATTCAAATCCACCCTTAGAAACTAGCTGTGTGGCCCTGGGCAAGATGCTCAACGTGTGTCTGCCTCTGCTTCCTCTTCTGTTGGATGAGGATAGTAATGGCACTTGGCTTCCAGGGTGGTTGTGAGGGTCCAACGAGCACATAGTAGGTGCTTAATAAATTCCTGTTTCCTTCTAATTTTCCACTTGAAAGACATCCAGGAACGGGACACCTCTACATTCCCACAGCAGCCCCTTCCTTCTCTGGGTGACATGAAGGCTTAACTATGGGCCATGGTGATGGGGACAGCAGGGAAACTCCCTAAAGATAGGCCAGGGCTCTTAGCCAGCTTTGGGGCATATCGCTGGGCTCCTGAGATCCACAGACCTCCCCCTCCTCTAACAGGCCACCTCTCTCTCCACAGAGAAACAGAAAGAGCTGGTCTGACCTGAGGGAACAACGTTGCTCTGGTACTGCTGACCCATCCTAAGAACACAATCTCTCAGGGACCTGAGCAGGTCGAAGCACGAGAACAAGGGGAGAACTGGACAGATGCTTAACTTAATACGAAGGAAGAATTCAGCCTTAGCCTCCACGGCCTTTGACATTTATGCAAACCTGGTGAGGATGCCTTTCCCCACCAAGTTAGGCAGTTTTCTTTTGCCTTTTTACTGAAAAAAGAAAAAAAAAATGGACACTCCCAGAGTCACCACTTCTCCATCTCCGACCCTGTCTTGGCTTAGTGGAGGAGGGACAAAAGATGGGAAGAGGGAGTGATCTTCGCTGGCCCCAGAGCCCTCCCTCTGAAAGAGGTGAGGGCCTGGCCCAGAGCTTCCTGGGATTTTTGTTTTTCTTCTTTTCAGTTGAAAAAAAATTTTCTTTTCTCTTCCTCCTCTCCCTCTCTCCCCCCCTCCAATTTCTGGGAGAATTAGTCCTATAAATCAAGCACACAATAGTAGTTTTGAATCAAAGCACTTTTCAGAGACGGCTGCCCGTCCATCCATCTTACAGGGCAGGTGGCCGGCCTTCTGTCCTGCTGGTCACCACCTCACCAGTGGGCCTGCCCCTCCTGGAGCACAAGGCTCCTGTTTACATGGCAGCAGTTCTCACTCTTTTGGGGTCTCTGACTGGCCTTCTCAGACTGGCATGGGGGTCTGGTGTGCCCTCTTCCTTTGGGTCTTGAGGCTTCAGAAGGGGGACAGGTGGGTAAGGATAGTAGTCCCTGGTCTTTGAAGGTCAGGACAAAGCACAAAAGGGAGGAGAGGGATGAGCCTCCCTCTTGTTTCCCAACTTGGCTTCCCTTCAGGTGCTTCCTATCAGTAGTGGAGATTGGTGCCAATGTGACCCTAGTAGGCCAGGAGGAAGGGACTCGTCCCCCTCCCTTCTCAGGGCATCAGAAGCTGACTGATGAGAATGAAGAGAAAGGATGTTGTGCTCTGTGGATCTGGCTCTTCCCAGATGCTGCTCTCCTCACTTCCTTGAGGCTAAGATTTGCCACCACTCTTGGGGTTTTCTCTTTTTCTAGGGAAGAGGGAAGATTTCAGCCCAGGCACAGGTACTGGCTTTTTGTCTTCACCTCTCTTAGCTTCACCCACTTGCTCCCTAGAGGCTGTAGGCTGAACAGGGTGGAGAGGAGGAGGGATGCCTTTGGCCCCCTGGTACGACTCCTCATTTGTACGTATCCTTCTTTTCCTCCACCTCTGCTCCATTTTGTGATGCTCATTTGGGGGATGGCAACGGCAGGGGTCTGATTGTGAGGTCAGTCTCACATGCCAAAGGCATCCTTAGACTATTCTAAGAATACACATACCTCCCTGGGCTGTCCTTTGGTCCAACTGGGTGGGGATTCACTGTCATTTTGGCAGTCAGAGCAGTGGGAGAACATGGGAACAATCAATGATCTCAGCCTCCAGAAGTTAGGGGTGCCCTTCAGCAACTTGGGATTTCCCCTTCATAGTCTGACCTAGATCTCATTGACCACAGGTTTGATTGAAACTCTCTTGAACCTGTTTTCAGGCTGGCAAATCTTTCAGTGTAACCTGCGCTTTCAACAGATTTGAAACCATTTCAGAAGTGGTTTGGGGGTACTGTGAAGTAGAAGAGAATGCACATGGGACAGGGAAGGAGGGCTTTCCCATACTGGAGGGATGGTCCCTGTGATTCTTTGCTTCACCGAGGCCTGGGTACCACCACCCAAACACTAGGTAGCTATTGGCCAACTCTTCCTCCTTTATTTTTTCCTTTGCCCCCAGGGCTGTGTTTGCTGAGCTTGGCTAAGCTCAGGCCTCTTAAAGGGACTACTGAGGGAGGAGTTTGACTCCATATCAATGTCCTCATCCTGTGGGTCATCTGACCCCCAACCTCTCTACTGGCTGTCACATACAAAGAGCAAAGAGAGGAGTCAGTAACCACTGTACTATGCCAAGCTCTGCTCACATCCTCCACATGAGGGGATGTAGGAGTAAACTTGAGGGGCAGTGGCTGAACTGCCAGCAGAACTGCTGGGGTTTGGGAGGGAGGGCTTTCTCCTGTTCCATGTAAACTCATGCCACCTGACCCTCCTTGCTCAATTCTGTTACTGGAGTCCTGACCCTTCCTGTAAGGGTGCCTCTGAGAATGCCCAGCTCTTTACTCACCCTTTCCTGGTTGGGCAGAGCACGGCAGTGGGGACCAAGAAGGGGGGATAGGAAGGGAAGGGGCAAGTCCCTGCCTTATCCCCTTGGGGAACCAAGCTGGACCTAGCACTAACCAAGAGACCAAAAGCCTCTGATTTTTATTGTTCTATAGAAATGTTAGATAGAAATATATATACATATATATTTCTTTAAACATTGACCTCACTTTGATTGTTAAAAAAGCCAAAAAAAAAACACAAACCCACCCCAATACCCCTGAAGACCTCAGTCCCTCTACCTTGACAAGTCTGAGTGAGCTACAATGAAAAAACTCTGTATGTTTTGGTTAAAATGTTAATTATATGATTAAAGCTGAATTGTTGCTGCTTCTTCCTTGAGAGGTCAGCTAAGCAGACGCAGCTGCCTCCTTTAAGCCTCAAAAGCTCTGGACTCCAACTAGGACAAGCAGAAGCTGGCCTTGAGTCCGTCCCCAACTTGGGCTCCCACTGCTGCCAACACTAGGCCCCAGAGGAAGAAGGCCTAGGAGGGTCTGGGTCAGTGCCCTCCTCCCTTCTCCTGCCAGCCTCAGAGTTGGAAATGAACAACCTTCTCAGTCCCCACTGGAGTTGGAAACGACTGGTCTGGCAGGATTGCCGCCTCCTCTCTTGTGGCTCTGAGACCTACACCTGCCTGGGTAGGGTGAAGGGTATGTTCATGTCACTGGGGCTGGGGGAAGCAGATGGTGGCTCCCTACTACCCAGGCTGCTTCCATTCTCCTGAAAGACTACACACGGGCACTGGGTCAGACACTTTATTTTGATTTATGACAATGATTCAGATTCTGAAGTCGTTTCCCACCCTCTTTAAAAAATAAAGGCACCCCCCCCCCCAAGTGTGATGCTAATAATACACACACCTGCGTCAGGGTGTGGGGAGGTCTGGGCAGGATGAAGGGTTCTCCCTGGCATCACTCAGAGCCTTGGTGGGAAGGTGGCAAAGGGACCAGGCAGATGGTAGGACAAAGCCAGGTTCATTCTTTCTTTAGGGGAGCCATAGTGTTGAACAATTATTTCTTTCCTTTTAAATATTTGCCTTTCAAAACCCCACAACTTCCTGAGAAGCTGTAATTAGCCCATTCCTGGCACTGAGTTCCAGCCAGAGGCACAGCTGCCGGATCCCCACTGGAAAGCCCAGGAACAGATAGTTTTCCAATTTGAACAATTACAGCACACATTCCCCCCACCTTCCCTAATTACACTGGAACCAGATTTTTTGGAAAAAGAGTTCCTAAGTCAGCTGCCATCAAAGAGGAAGACAGAAGAGCTAGCTGTTCCTCCTTTGGCCACCCTCACTGTTCCCGAGTCCTCTGCTCCTGGGAATGGGGGTTTGTGGCTTCCGGAAGGCAGGCAGCCTCTCCCGGCCAGTTCTCCAGATTCACTCAAGGAGCAGGTACTTAGCATCAGACAGTTGGAGTCTCAAGTCTGCGTAGACAACACTTGGAGGATGGGTGTCCTTGGATGGACCCTGGTGGACTAGAGATGGGGATGAGGGCAGACTGGGAGGCAGTGTGAGGGGGAAGGAGGCCGGCCTTCCTTGTTAGCTGATGCTTCCTCCCTTAAGTGTTTTACAAGAGACGAAGCCCAGCTTGGTCATGAAGTTGGTTTGCTTCCATTGTGCAATGCACTCTGATGAGATTTTAAAGTCAGCCTGGGGAGAATGAGAAACAAGAGGGTGAACCTCCCAGCTGAAAAAGTGAGCAAGTATTTAGTGACAGTGCAAGGTACTACTAGGAGTTCCAGTAAAAGTGAGGGTTATCTAGTGCTCTGAGCTTTGCTAAGTGCTTGACATGCCACTTTAAGTAACTTGATGTAAGTTATTTAATTCCTCATGATGACTGGGAGGCAAGTGCTATTATGTACTCCCATCTTACAGAGGAAGAAACTGAGGGAGACTTTCCCAGGGCCACCACACAGCTAGTGAGTATCTAGAGGCAGGGATGGAATCTGGGTCTTCCTAACTGAGTTACCCCCCAGTATGGAACCAGACGGGGGAATTAAAAGCCAAAAATGCCATCTGCCCTCATAAAGGGCCCAAGATCAGTTTTGGGAGCTGAGGTATAAATAAAGAGATAACAAGGCACTGAATGGGAGACTTGGCTTTGCCCATCTGTGTGCAGGCAAAGCCATCGTGGACAAAGGATGGGCACACACATACCGAGGGAGAAGAAGATGTGCCCGTGCCCCCTGGCACCACCCCGAGTGATTTCCAGAAAAGCTTCAGTGGCAGGAGGGGCAGTAAGCCAGCTTTGTTCAGAGACCACTCGTGGGCCAGCAGACTGAAGACATTGGGCTTTCCTCCTCTAAAAGGCAGGGGCTGGCCGGGAGGAGTCTGAATACTTGGAAAGACTCCAGCAGGGAGTGGGTGGGGTAAAGAGCAAGAGCAGCTTTTCTTACCTGGAGTTTCTCAAACACCTTTTTCTTGGGTTTGAGCTCATCGTCAGGCTGGCCCTTCTCAAAGCCCTCCACAAACACACGCTCCCCAGGGGCTGAGCCTGAAGGAGGGTCCAGGAGCTCCACCTGGCGGTTTGCCCCTTCCCTGGGAGGACACAGTGGCACAAGGATAAGAAGGCTTGGCCCAAATGGGCCAGAGTCCTATAGAGACAGTAAACTGATCACCCTGAGCTCTGATGCTGTGATCCCAGAAAAGGGAGAGGACAAACAGCCAGGCTCACCCAAAGGGTCTGCAGTGCCCCAGAATGGCTCCAGTTCGGAGCAGGGATGCAATTCTTTCCCAAGTCCAAACTGAAAGCTCATCTTACACAAGCCTTGTAAATCCACATTTCACCACACTTTGCCAGCTGGCACCCCATTTTCTGCCCGATTCACAACGTAATAAATCCACAGAGAAGAATATGTGCTTCTTATGGAAAAACTACATTGCTCCAGGGCATGGCCTTTACCCCTTCGTGTGCCCCAAAGGCCTCCCAGGATCTCACTTACACAGATGCACAGAGAAGCATCCCTTGCGACTCCACTCCTCTCATTTTTTGGGGTTTCAAGTTGCACAGGACCACCACAAGTCTGTCCTGTAGTTCTTCCTTGGGAACAAACTGAACCAGGCCGCTCACTACTGTACGTGGCGCAGGCTCCCCAACATCAATCTTCTCCAGGTACAGACTGTCTGCATCGGGGTGCTGGGAAGGCACAAGTTCAAGGTGGGTAAAGGCCCAGAAGGGGGTTTCAGGGGACTTGGCTGATGCCACACTTCTAAAGAAGAGGGACTGAGTGTGGCCCAAGAAGAACAAGGCAACATGCTAACTAACTCTCACCCCCCAAAAGGCTAGTCTAACTTCAACTCTCACCCACTGGAAACTAGGCTAGATTCTGAACCAGAAGATCTGGGTCTGAATCCTGGCTCTGCCTATCCTGACCTCTCTGAACTCGAGTCTTCTCTGCACTGAACTGCCTGCCTCCCAGGGCTGTTGTGCACTGTGACTACCACAGCCTGTGTAACAAGGGAAAAATGAGTGCTGGAGACATGCGACTGGCATCTAGGTCTTCCTATGCTGGCTCCAGCCCTCACCTATCATCAGACAACTGTTCTTTAGAGAATAATCTCTAGGGCATATTTTGCCCTCAAATGTAATGAGGCATGCTGGGTAAGATGAGCCTAATGAAAAGGATCTCAACCTCTTGGCATAAAAGCAGCTTGGACTGAAGGTGCTCAACTGCCCAGCCCATCTGGGTTTGTGACTGTGGTTTCAAAAAACCCACAAGTTCTCTATAAAGTCATTGGAGGGGTATTGGTTACGGTCAACTATGAATCCGGGCATTTGAGAACCAACAGCTAGCCATGATGTACCCTTTACAAGGCTTTGGTGTTTGAGCCCCTGGTATGGAGAAAACAATCTTCCAGAGACCCGAGAAGCCCCAGTGGCACAATTGTGCAACCTCCTCGCTCTCCTTGGGAAACTGACTTCTCCCTCCTACCTTCCTTCTGTGAGCTGCCCTCCCCAGGCAAGGACAAAATGACAATTGCATGATAAGGCCCTTAGCCAGTCCAGGCATGCTATTGAAGCCCAGAGAACTGGATTCAATAGACAAATAAGCCTCCTCCCTATTTCCCTGGCTGGCTCTGGCTGTAAAGCAGAGGCAGGTCTGATGAATAAAGTTCAGCCTGGGAATCAAGCCCCTGAATTCTGACTCACCCTGTGGCTATGGAGGAGGCCTTTCCTTTCTCTGTACTATTTCCTCCAGATGGAAATAGAGCCACTCTGACCCTTGCTGGCCTCACCTGGATGAAATGAAAAACACATACCTTCTCTACACTGATCACTTTCCCCACACGGATATCCAGCCGGGATGGGATGACCTCCTCTGGCTCTGAGTTCTTGGCACAGCCTTTGGCCATTGGCTCTGGGGGAAAAAACCACAGGATAAAAGGATCAGGAAGTTCTCCTGGAGGATGTGACTGATCCCCCATGAATCTAGTTCAAATGAAATCTCACAAGGAACCCAAGGGCTATCCTTAGCTCAAAATTAGGGTGACATGGCAAGTCTTCATCTAGTCTTCCTCTCAGAAAGTAGGGAATGGTGATAAACTCCATCTTCAAGAGTTTTCTTTGGAAAGGAGGCAGGGAGAAGATTAATTCTCAAGACTCTAGATCCATGGGATCACCTTAGAAAGTGCCCAAAGAGAAATTTTCCTCATTTCATGGTTTTGACATCTAACATAAAATCAGAGTGGAAAAAAAGCATTATACCTGGAGTCAGTGATCCTGAGTTCCAAACTGGCTCTGCCCTAGTAAATGGTTATCTGTGTGCTTTTAAAGAAGTCACTTTCTCTCTGTGGGCATCTTCATTATATGAGGAGACTGGGCCAGATCATCTCTAAAGGGCCTTTCTAACTTTAAATTCTCTGATCCCATATCTGCCACCTATGTCATGCATGCCAAAGGCTGCCAGTCCTTGACCTAAAGGACAGCCAGCCCTAATTGCATTGAAGAAGAGGGTTTAACGCATTTAATGCCTGTGTGAGCAAAGGGCCTGTCAAACTGAGATCTGTGTGTACTTCGGTCTGGCCCATAACTTCTTGGCAGTGACAGTGAAGCATCCTGGGATGATCTCATCAGTATCAATCCTATAATGGAGGATGACTCTGGGTTCCCCATCTAAGTAGTGGGGGCATTCTTTGGACTGCTGGGGATTCAGGGTAGCAGAGCCCCTATTCCACCCCCAACTAGGTGCCACTCCCTGACCCTCCACCAAGTGCCAGGTGTGTACTGTCCCTCTCTCACCCCACACAGGGGAGGGAGAAAATGCTCCTATTAGGCTACTGGGCAGAGGGTGGGGGAAGTGAAAAAATGTCATCAGGCATGGTGGAGAGGGGGAGGGGAAGCAGTTCTGCCCAAGTCCCTCTGCCTTTCTATAATGAACTCTGGGGATAGGGGTGTGTGTGCCCACAAAGAACGCTCTGCATGCCATCTTTGGAACCTGTGCCATAGGTTCACCATCATTGCCCTATTCTGTTTTCCTCTTTGTTCTTCATTCTAGCTGCCCTTACTCTGTTTTGTTAAGTCAGGGTAAGCTGCACTGGATAGCTTCTTCAAGGCAGGTGTATTAAATCTTTCCCGAATGGGGTCCAGTAATTTGTTCAAGGCAACTTCAACTGAATTCTTCAGATCTCCAGGATGGACCACCTACCACAGGAAAGAACCATTGAGACAACCAAAGTCAGAGAGAGAATATCAAGGGGGGACAGCTCAACTTATTTAAAAATATTAATACATATTAGTACATATTAATCACTCAATTCATCCACATGCCCTTCCCCTTTTCACCCATGATTCACATCTATTTGTATTTTTAAAAAGATTGATTTTTTAAAAACTCATGTCCCTTCTTTCTTAGAATTGATACTAAGTATCTATCTGACAAGTATTCTATTGATACCAAGTATTATTCTAAGGCAGAAAAGCATTAAAGGCTAGGTAACTGGGCTTAAGTGACTTGCCCAGCATCACATAGCTAGGAAACGGCTGAGGACAGAATTTAACCAACCCAGGTCTTCCTGATTTCATACTTGGTCATCTATCCATCGTGCCACCTAGCAGCCCCTTGAATATCTTTTTAGAGACTGTCTCAATATCTGCCTATGAACAACCTAAGAATTAGCTATGCATTTATTAAGCACCTACTATTGCAGGTTCCAAGCAGTGTATCAGGCCCCGGGGAATACAAACCCCTCAAACCCCTGCACTCATGGGGCTTACATGTCAATGTAAAGTTGACATGTGAGCACACATGACACACATAATAAACATGAGGTGATTTGGGGGAGGGCAGCAGATCAGAAAGTCCTCTTGGAAGAAATGTACTCTGTAAACTTGGAGCCTGAAGAGCTGAGGGGCCTTATTGAGTCCAAAGAGATCACTGTCTCTATGGTGCCTGCTCATTTGGTGACAGTGGGACAGATCCAAAGAAGCAGCCTGGAGAGCTGGGTACAAGGGGAGGAGGTCAGGATGCTGACCCAATTTCCTTATTTTGCACTTCAGGACAGTTTTGCTTGGATTGTTTGGCTTTCAAAATATTGTTGGTCCAGGATGATTTTAGTTCTGATACAGTAGACGATGGCTGAGCTGTTATTTCTGACCACAATTCCATAGCCAACATCCTTGGCATCACTTCTGAGGTACTGATTCAAAGCAGACCCTTCATGGGAGCAAGGTGGCTCAGTGGATTGAGAGCCAGGCCTAGAGATGGGAAGTCTTCAATTCAAATCTGACCTCAGACACATCCTAGCTATGTGACCCTGGGCAAGTCACAACCCCAATTGTCTATCCTTACCACTTTTTTCCCTTGGAACCAGTGCTTAGTACTGTTTCTAAAATAGAAGGTGAAGGTTTAAAAAAGCAAGCAAACCAAAAAACCAAAGTTGATCATTTCTGTTAATCTTACTGCAGGTTTTCTCCAGTGATGAGTCATTTGGAGATGGAAACATTTCACAAGCAAAGATTAACCACTCAGGCCCAGGTACCCATTGGCCTTCCTATTCAATTCGACAAACACCTTAAGCATTTACCTGTGTTTGGTATCATGCTTGGTCTAGGGAGATACAAAGAAATGGAAACAATGCTTGCCCCCAAGCTTATATTCAACTAAGGTACACAATATGCCTGTCAATTAGTATAATACAAAGCAGGAAGTAAAGGAGGCAAGGGAAAGATAAGCAAAAAGGGTTTTAGGAAAAATGAGGAGGGAGAAAACACTAACAAGCTGGAGAATTCCAGAGGCAGAGAGTTCTGAAGAAAGATCAGAGACTCTCCAAGACAGATGGAAGAGGACATTCTAGGTGGGGCAGAATGGTCCATGGGGTACATGGAGGCAAGAATGGGGTGCTGCTAAGTTTAGGGCACAGCGTGCTAGATGGGCAGAATGGAGCTAAACTGAGAAGGGCTTTCAATGATAAAAGAGAGTTTGTATTTTATCCTAGAGGAAGTAAAGAACCATCCTGTAGGGAGTCTGATGGGATTAGTATACACAAAACAAGTTTCCCTTCCACATCATGACTTTCCCCATCATTGTTTTGAAACTAAATGGGAGCCACACACATGAAGGTCAGCAGATGACACAGAAAAAGTTCAGAAAGTCAGAAATGCATAAAACAAAAGTGATCAGAGGACACATGAAGGCTAGAAATGTAGCCAAGCTATAGACAGAATAAATAAGAATTAACAGGGAAAAGTACTAGAATTAGGAGGGGTCTGGAAAGGCTTTTTGTAGAAGGTGGAATTTTGGTTGGGACTTGAAGAAAGTCAGAGCAGCCAGGAATTATGATGAGGAGGGAGAACATTCCAGGCATGGGGCCAGTGTCACTACTTTGGTTACTGTATGTGTGAAGGACAGACTGGAGAGGAGAGAGACTAAAAGAAAGGAGACCAATGAATTAAACAGTACAAGGGAAGAGGTGAATTAGTGGAAATGGAAAAAAAGAGAAGGGAGAGATCTTGTGGAGGCAGAAATATTAGGCCTTAGCCACCAATTAGACATCCCTCTCACTCCACCGAGATACTTAAGTCATTTCCCTAAAGCCCAGGGTTTTACTCTGTCACTTCCCTACTCAGTAAACTCCATTGGCTCCCTATCACCAGTAGGATCAAATATAAAATCTTGTCCATTCCCTCTAGCCCCCAACCAAGCTCTCTTGACCTAGTAACACTGGCCTCCTGGCTGCTCTGTGGAAATATTCCATCTCTCTGCTCCTGGAATATCTTCCTTCCTTATCTCTACCTCCTGACTTCCCTCGAAATCCCACCTTCCATAGGAAGCCTTTCCTAATTAGTTAATCCCTCTTAATTCTAGTGCCCTCCCTTGCTTATTTCCCATTTAGCCTGTATATAGCTTGTTTATACATAGTTTTTTACATGTTGTCTCCTGCATTAGATTGTGAGCTCCAAGAGCAGTCACTGTCTCTTGCCTTTCTTTCTTTAGCCAGCATTTAGCCATGCTGGCACATAGCAGGCACACAGGGAGGCCTAGTCAAAGATGAATGAGCTTGCAAAGCTGGATGCCTAAGTAGTGCCCTCAACAGAGAGTCAAGTCAACTGCCATTTATTCAATGTCTATGTTGTGCAGACCATTGTGCTAAGAATATGAAAGAAAAGGTAACTCCACCCCCAGGCTCCTGCTCACTGACTAATGAGGGAACAACATGCAAATAACTTATGTACAAGCAGGATGTATACAGGATAAACTGGAGGTAATTTCGGAAAAAACAACAGTAAGAATAAGGAGGGCTAGGAATGGCTTCTGGAAGAAGGTGGGATTTTAGCTGAGACTTGAAGGAAGCCAGGAGTTGGAGATGAGGAGGGAGGCAGCAATTTCAGGCACGGGAAGCAACCAATGAAAAGGCCCAGAGTAAAGTGATGGAATGTTTTGTATAACAAACAGCAAGGAGGCCAATGTTCTTGGATCAAAAAGTACTTGGGGTATATTTGTATATATACACAAATATTTATAATGTATATATATTTGGGGTATAAGTATAATGTATAAGAGGCCTGGAAAGGTGTGTTGGGGCTAGCCTATGGATGGCTCTGAATGCCAGAAAAGGTTTTCTATTTCATCCTTGAGGTGGTTAGGGAAACCACTGGAGTTTACTGGGGAGGAGAATGACATGGTTGAGCCTGAGCTTAAGAGAAATCATTTTTGAAGCTCTATGGAGGATTGAGAGGGGAAGAGACTTAAGGCAGGCAGATGCACCAGCACGCTACAGCAATAGTCTAGGCATGAGATGAGGATCTGCACCAGAGGGGTGGCAGTGTCAGAGAGAAGGGGGTAGAATGGTGATGAGAAGTGTTGAGAATGTAAAAACTGACAATCCTTGATAACTGATTGGTTATGCTTGTGTGTGTGTGTGTGTGTGTGTGTGTGTGTGTGTGTGTGTGTGTGTGTGTGTGTGTAAAACACTGAGGGTGACACGTTGGGTGCAAATCTTTGTGACTGGGTGGATGGCCTTCAACAGTTAGGACAAGAGGGACGGTTTGGTGGAAAAGAGAATGAATTTGGTTTTAGACATGCTGAGTTAAGATGTTCAAGAGGCAGTTGGAGATACAGTTGATAGAGAGAATAAGGGCTCGTCTGGGAATCATCTGCTTAGAGGTGATAGAATTGATGGGCACTGAGTAAAACAGTGTAAAGGAGAGACGGGGACCCAGGATGGAGCCTTGGGAGACCTACAGGGTACAGAAAGTGGCTCAGATAAAGATTCAGCAAAGGAGACAGAGGAGTGCTCAAAGTGGGTAAAGAGTCCAGGTTCTGTTGTGAATGTTACCTGGTCGGCAAAGTCCTTTTCCAGCTCTGAGTAAGCTGTGTAGGTTTTATTGCCACCCCACTTCTCATCTCGAAGGATCACAAACTCTACAAAACAGAGAAGCCCACTGATAGTCAATAATGCTGACCCCAGATTGGGAGTACTTACGACCAAACAATTTCACTGTTAAGTATTCATTCTTATATGGATTATATCTTAGATTAATTTTGCCTATCCCACCTTATGTATGCCTCATTCAGAAAGAGGCCATAGCAGGGAAGCAGGAGGACCAATTCCCATGAGATGGTGACTTAGACAAATGGCTGAACAGGATGGCATATGTGAGAAGGGAATTTGTGTTCTGATTTAATTAATCAGGGATTTGGACTTCCCTTTGTTTTAAATTTAAATCAATCATGACTTTTGATGTAATCATTCAAAAACTTGAAGACCCTTTACCATTGATTGCAAGTACAAACATACCCTAGGAGACAAGAAATTGATCCCACAAGCACTGCCCCCCAGGCAAACTGAGGAACTGTGATTGGTTCCTGGGAGGTGAGGTGGGAGAGCTAGTGGGTAAAGAAAACTGCTTATTAAGTTGAGACCCAGCAGAAGTGGAGGGAAGACTGAGACTCAGATTTAGATAGAGACTCTGATGTAGGTGACTTATTGAAGACAGACTCTAGGGTGTTAGGCCAGGCAATTCTCTACCTCCTTCCTATGTTTCCCCTCTTTTTACTATATCTCCATTTTAATTAAACTAAATTGTTAAAGCTACTAACAGCTTCATAAGTTTAATTTTAATTATTACAAATTGGCGACCATTCTTTTTAACGATTACACATAGCAGCAAGGGGACCAAGAGTATGGACTCCTGGGCTATGGCTTCAGTTCTAGCTTGTATGGCCCAAATGATGTGAACCTCAGTTTCTATTCTTATAAAATGGAGATTCTCACAAGGTAGATGGGAGACTCAAGAAAGATAAGGATGTCAAAGGGCTCTGAATGCAGCTGCAGTGCATGACGACAATGGTGACCCCCTGCCTGGAGGTCTGGCCTAGCTGAGTTGAGGGAGAGCCTCCACCTCAGGATCACAACCAGGTCCAGGTGGAGGGCATCTCAGGAATCCTTTAGGCCAGGCTTCTCATTTTACATTTGGTACAGAAAGTAAGGGGGTTGTCTGAAGTCTTAACACAGACTCCAAGGGGCAGAGGCAGGATCAAAAACCCCTATACCTTGGAGCTTGCTCTTAGGGCTTCCCCCAAGCCTGCTCATCCCACCTCACTATGGAACCATGCCAAAATACTGCTTTCATTTGACAGAAATGGCAGTTGCTGCTTCTTACCTGACTTGAGGGGGAAAAGGACATGTTTGATGAAGGCTAAGACTCCATTGTTTTCCACATTCCCCGGCTCACAGAAGGCTTTTTTCAGTTTCTTTTTCACATCCTCCTTCCGATCAAGAAGATCAATCTTGGACTCCTGTAACCCATGGGGCAGAGAGAACCTTTTGATGGGTTGAAAAGTGAGAATATTCCAGCTGATTCTCAAATGAGATCTGCTTCTCCCATCTTCCCATGACCCTGGGGACTTGTCAGGGAGATAAGACAGGGACAGAGATCTTTCTTTCTCTAAAATCCTCAATAATAAGACGTGGTGAATGTCACCAAACAGGACAGGTGGGTCAGGAGTAACAAGCTAGCACAGAAACCATTGCAATACTAGAGAAAAAAGGCATAAAGATTGCATGCTAGTTACCTGCTCTTTACAATAAAAAACATGCCTATTCACATGGATGAGAAACACAACCTCATGTATTTCTCAACATCTAATCAGACACTGAACCAGGGACACTGGACTGAATGACCTCAAGGGTCCTTATTCACTCTAAAGGAATTCAAGGTCACTGAAGGTATTTTCTCCAAAGAACTTCTAGTTCCAATCATTTTCTGCCCCAGAACTATAGCCACGGAAGTATAAATGAATACCTACCTCTTCCGAAGAACTCATTTTACTGCCTGTCAATCCTGGGACCATAGGATTCATTAAGTGGATCCTCTTTGAATAGCCCATTGCCGGGAGGTACTAGAAAGACAAATAAAACAGAGGCATAAAGAAGCAATCACCAATCCAATTGCTAAAGCA
This sequence comes from Gracilinanus agilis, assembly GCF_016433145.1. Classification (NCBI taxonomy): domain Eukaryota; kingdom Metazoa; phylum Chordata; class Mammalia; order Didelphimorphia; family Didelphidae; genus Gracilinanus; species Gracilinanus agilis. The sequence goes on along the minus strand of NC_058132.1, from coordinate 74,536,357 downwards.
GGATCTTGGATGAATCCATCAATCACTAAACAATTATTCAGCATCTAATATGAGGATATAAAGACAAAAAGGAGACGATGGTTCTTGTGCTCAAGGGGCTTGACATTCTAGCATATACAGGAAGGTACAGGAGAAATAAAAAGGTTTCAGGTGGTACGTGAGCAGAGTCTAGAAGGGACAGAATCGATAAGGTAGATACAAGGAGGGGATAGCACAGATATGGCAGATGTGTGAGGAACAGAGAGGACAATTTGGCTGGACTTCAGAGCGATAGAAATAGAGTAATATATAATGAGACTGGAAGGATGGGTTGTGGTAGGGGTTGGAAGAGCTTTAAATTCTAACAGAGGAGTTATTTTAGTCTAGAGGCAATAAAAAGTAACTGGAGTTTATTAAGTATAGGAGAAGAAGGGAGAAGATGAGAGGGAGGGGAGGTGGGGAGAGAGGGAGAAAGGAACACTGATATACAAAGATATCAAGGGCACTGGTTGGAATAGCAAGGTGAAGGGTCACCTCATTAATAGAGACTAAAGTAAAGAGAGTGGGGAAGATGATTATGTGGGGTTTGGAAATGAAGATAACTAGCTGGCATACTGGATAGAATGCTGGTCTTATAGTCAGAAAGATCTGAGTTCAAATCCTTCTTTAGCACTAGTCTTGTGACCCTAAGCAAGTTAATTTCCTCATTTGTGAAATGGGGGTAATAATAGCAGGATTGCTCCCAGTGCTGTGATGAGAGTATGAGATCATTAAGCACTTAAAGCTCAATATAAATATTAGCTAATATTATTATTATTAAAATAGGAAAAAGGAAAACTAATTGAGAATAGCCTCTATTTTCTCAATAAGATGAGCTTCTCAGCTGAGAGGGGAAGCTTTGAGGAGAAAGATTTTAAACAGCCTGGGGGAGGGAGAAGGGGAATGTCCACTAACATCGAATACAGGATATGTTTTGCCAAGCCCAGTTGAGATTAGCTTTGTAATAGATCTAACCTAGTCAGCAGGGTTTGGGGACTTCTTCCAACTCCATTCAAGAACAAAGGAGACAGAAAGTGGAATGATCTAGAGTTGACCTTTGGCAAGGAATCATCAAGAAATCAGCTCTGAAGATGCCAGTCATTTCTCAACAATCTTCTATGGAAGACTGAAGCAGCTAGATGGTGCAGGGAATTGAGTGCCAAGCCAGGAGAAGACTCATCTTCCTGTGTTCAAATTTGTGACCCCAGATAAGTCACTTAACCCTGTTTACCTCAAATTTCCTCATTTGTAAAATGAGCTGAGAAGGAGATGGCAAATTGCTCAAGTACCTTTGCCAAGAAAGCTCCAAATGGGGTCACATACAGAGTTGGACACAATTGAAAGGACTGAACAACAATAAAAAAAGGAAGACCAAATGTAGGAATTTGTAGGACCTTCAACAAAGGTACCATCTGAATTGAGCCCCACCTTGAGTAATTCAGTTGTGTTACTTTGTCCTCCTCTGTAAATGAGGGAATCAGGACTAGATAGCTTTGGAGATGCCTCCATCTTTATTACTAGGATCTTCTGACAGGTCAATGACCTTGCCAATATGGGCACTCCTTTCTTCAGCTTGGATTGTGGTCTTAGCATATTGGTGTGAAACAGTTGAATGGAACACAAAGGTTTAGGTCAGGGGTCGGCAACATATGGTTCTTTCTGCAGGAGCCATAAAGTCAATTTTTTTTTCAGGTGCTGTTACAGGAGGGGCACTGTGAGCACTGTACGGCTCTCATGAAATTACATTTTAAAAAATGTGGCGTTTATGGCTCTCACGGCCAAAAAGGTTGCTGACCCCTGGTTTAGGTGATCTGTCCCAGGCTACACAGCCAGTAGATGACATAGTCAGTAGTGAGGCTTCGCCCCAGGATTTCTTGTTTCCAAGGGCAGCTCTATCAACTAGGCTAGGCTGCTCATTCATGTGTGTGAGAGAAAGAGAGAGAGAGAGAGTGAGTGAGTTAGAGAGTAATAGAGAGAAAGGGAGAAAGACAGAGGGAGAGAGACAGAGAGTGTATTTTTCTTTTTACCCAAAACAACCAGTTTTCCAAGGAATGAGGAACTTTGTGCCCTTATATTACTTCCTTTTCTTCCCTCCCTATTCGAACAATAATCCCTTGTATTTGGACAATACTTTACAGTTCACAAAATGCTTTCATGTCCATTTTCTCATTTGATTTAATAAATTTAACTGAACAAACATTTGGCAAGTACTTATTATTCAAGGCAACTCTCAAAACAACCTAGGTGGGTCCTCCTCTGAAAGATAACAATGACAGGGGTATTAATATAATGCCTAACTTCTGCAAAATACTTTCTATACATTCTCTCATTTGAATCTCTCAATAACCACATGAAGGTGTGGGTACTATAGATATTAAGCCCAATTCACAGATAAAGAAGTTGAGAGCTGTGACTTGCCCACAGTCACATTGTTAATATCAGAGGTAAGATTTGAAATAAAGTCTTTCCTTCTCCAAGTCCAGGCTCTATGCTCTTTCCATACTGCTGATTCCATAGGCCCAGATGCAGTTTACTTAAAACAGCCCCATGCCCTACATGTATTATATTTTCATAAAAATCCAAGATTTAAAATTTTGTTTGAGAAAAATTTCAGGAAAAAGAAGCCTAACTCTTTGAATCCAGAATGAACTCTGGGGTACAAATGATTGATCTGAAGGGGGCTGAACAAAATTATTTTGAATGTAAACTCTTATGCCAAAGGGGATTGCCCCCTAATTGGCTTTTTGTCAACGTGCCTAGCAAAACATTGGTTTTGCACTCTCCTGCTCTGTCTCTATCTCTGTCTCTCTCTACCTCTTATCTGTAACTATTGTAGTTAGAAGATTTTTGGGGTACAAGATGATTATGTCAAATAATCAACTGGGGAGACAAGTCTCCCAAACAATCACGGGGAATTATGAAGATGGGATTAATCCTACTCTGGCCATTTCTAGGTTTAATCTCCAAAAGTGTAAACACCACCACTTAATCTTCAAGTGGGGGAGGTCTATGACCCACGTATGGGAGAGTGGGTGACGAATCAGAATTGACTGACTGCCCTCTGGGCAATCCTAAGCAAAGCCTTCTTCATAATTGGTACACATGAAATGGGAGGAAGGCACAGGAAGTGACTAAAGAAATGGTCTTGATAAATTGCAAGGACTTGGGGGATGGGGTGGGTGTCCACTCCTTGGTCTTGAATTAGACCTGGAGGAGCTCTGGCTGAGACCTTGGACTTGGTGAGACTTAAATCTCTTAAATCTCTCCCTTTGAACTACCTTGTGGTAAGTAAAAAAGACTGACTCCTTGCATTGTTCTGAAGGGACTCTCCTCTTAAGAGAGAGGCTTCGTGAATGAAGCCTTTGCTTTATTCATTCCCTTGGCTCAAGGCTGAGGCCCCTCTGGTCGAGGACTAATTAGCCCTGCCTGGGTTGAGCCAGGGGCAGGAGCAAAATACTTAGTGTGTTAGGTTAGATATCTTGCCCTATCCTCTCTCTGATTTTTTTACTTTCACTCTCCTTATTTGTAAATGAATTACCATAAAGTCATTCTGACTTGAGTTTTTCATTAGGAATTGAATGAATTCCTTGGCAACCACCCCACTGAATATTCAGTCCAACCATCATTTTTTCCCTTTACAACTTGCCCACAGTCACATTACTAATATCAGAGATAAGATTTGAAATAAGGTCTTTCCTTCTCCAAGTCTAGGCTCTATGCTCTTTCCACACTGCTGATTCCATAGGCCCAGATGCAGTTTACTTAAACAGCCCCATGCCCCACTGATGGTAGGTCTATAGCAATGCCTAGCATTGAGATCAGAGGGTAAAATGAATATTTTTAGGGAAAGAGGTTACTAGTGATCTGGACTGGGAAAGCAGATTTGCTGAAGAAGCTGCTGTAAGGCCCAGTATGATTTCAGATTGCCTAAGATTACAGCAAGAGAAGATGCTGCCAGAAAACAAGACAGCTACATCATGAGGTTTTGAGTGAGTCCTTGGATAAAACTAACTGAACCTCAGTCACTGGGCCCCCATCCCCTTCAGTCCTTCCCATAAGCCTGTATTTGATTTTGATTGTAAAACCCTTATGCCCCCCAAAGACTTCCTATCAATGTCTATCAATTATTTAAACATCATGTTAAGAAATGTCCCTCCCTGAAATGCAGAAAACCTTCAGGCCCTTATGTACCCTGATGAGACAATCCTGAAGTGTATAGAAATCATATATGGAATCATTTACTGGGGAGACTATGACTCCCACTGAAAGAGTGGGGCAAGTAGAAAATTAATATTGAATTGGAATATTTTCTGAGAAATGGTTCCCTTTTTGGCCCCCATGAACAGTTTGATTTTAGAAACTACAAAACCTCTCTCCCAGGCTAGGAAAGATTGGATCCCCCTACTTTTGTGGAGACTAGCACCTTATTTATGGATAAACAAGGACTTGATTAGGTGATGAAATTAACTAGGCAGCCATCAAGCTGTCAAGCTGGGAAGCTTGACAAAGTTCTGGCAGCCACTCCATTGAGACCTGCCTCTTTCTGGGATAAAGTGGTGAGGGAGTAGCTGAGGTCTCAGGCCACTCCCTGGGTGACAGCTCCCCAATGAGAGATGTCCTATGGAAGGTGATACATATGGGCTTTCATGACATTAAGTCACCCTTTTTTGGTTGGCTAGCTCTCCTGCCTAGCTGCAAAATTTGCACTTGCTTAAGCCTCTCTACTCTTTTTCTTTCTCTGGCCCAGTTTGGCCACCTGGCCTTGAGTTCTGTGGTGTTTGTTCAGACTGTGAGGGAGACCATTAGTTAGTTAGGAATCTTGAGCAAACAGATGAACAAGTTAATATTTTAAACTAAAAATACAGCCTTCAGAGAATTTCATTCATTATGCATTCAACTGAAACCTGAGGCCTCCAAATAGGACTCACCTTTTCTGCAAAGGTAAAAATCTTCCTCTGATCTACTCCTCCAAACTGGGCATCTACTTTCAGATATTCCTCATCAAGGGCCTGTGGAGAGAAGAAAGGAGAACATGGTTTTCCTTCTGAGAAAACAGAAGCCCATCAGAAATCAAGAAATTGCCAAAAGGCAAACCAGTGAGAAGACAACATAACATGACAATATTCAGTTGCCCTGATGTCAACAAATAGTCAATTCTTGGAGCCAATTTTTCCCTATAATTCCAAATGGAGGCATTTAGACCAGCTGGTTCAGCTTGGACCATCATTCCTGTCTCATTTTTCTTGTTTACCCCAATCAAATCCAATTAATTTCAGCAGAAAATGCTTAAGATTTGTTCAAGTTCTAGAAAATTTTAGTGACTTCCTATACTAAGGGACAAAACACAAATTTCTAAGCATGGTATAATCTTCTGGCTTCTAGGAATGCATCTACAACAATGGTGGCAAACTAAAATAGAAATGGATCCCTGCAGGTTGAATATTGACTCAGAAAATCACAAATTAACATTACTGACGTTGTATTTTTACAGTAATTGGGAAATGTACATGGGACATGATATCACACTCAGGAAGAACTCCCAATTTCCATACCTCTGATCTACAATATAAGAGAACCACCCATCTGTGACAATAAACCACATGACCACTGCCCATTCCTGGTAATTTACATGGACACAGATTACATACTACTAGGATATTTTAGAAAGCACTGTTAAAAGATTCTAAGCACTGGGTAAAAAACTGAAGCTCATTAGTGCTTAGCTCACATGGTATCTTCTTCAATTCTTCCTAATTAAAAGAAAGGTTTCTCATTTCCTAGTAGTGTGACCTTGGGCAAGTCACTTAATTCCAACTACTTAGCTGTTACAGTTCCTCTGCCTTGGAACTGATGCTAAGTATTGATTCTAAGACAGAAGGTAAGGCTTATTTAAATTTAGAAAAAAAAAAAAGCAAGAATTTCTGAAAAGAAAAGGCAGTTTTGAGAGGGCAAAGAGTTAGTTATAAAGATGGCATGTGAAAACAGGATTTGAATTTCTGACTCATAGTTCAAAATATAAGATCATGCTTTTGGTTGGAGATGAATAAACCTAACAAGGGTCAATAAGAATATTTTTACCTGAGTCACCAGGAGAAATCAAAGGTACCTAAAGTCATATAAAAATGCTCTAAATCACTGTTGTTTAGGAAAATGGGGATAAAAATAATTCTGAGGTACCACCTCACATTTATCAGAAATGACACATTGGAAATGAGGGAAAAGATTACACTAATGCTTTACTGGTAGAATTGTGAAGTGGCCCAACCATTTTGGAGAACAATTTGGAAGTATGTGCAAAGGGCGATAAAACTGCATACCCCTCTGATCTAGCAATAGCACTATTAGGCCTGTACCCCCCAAAGAGATAAAAGAAAAAGGAAAAGGACCTATGTGTACAAAAATATTTATAGCAGCTCTTTTTGTTAGAACAAAGAATTGGAAATTGAGGGAATACTTATCAGTTGGAGAATGGCTAAAGTTGCTGTATATGATTGTGGTAAAATATTAATGTGCTATAAGAAATGACAAGAGGGATGATTCCAGAAAAACCTGAGAAGATCTATATGAAATGATCAGAACCCAGAGATGAGTGTACACAGTAACTGTAATATTGTAATGACAATGGGCTATAAGAAATTTAGCTACTCTAATCAAGGCAATGATCTAAGACATTTTGGAAGGACTCATGGTGAAAATTACTATCTACCTCCAGAGGGAACTGATGCAATTTTCTCACTAGTATGAGCCTACTACATATAGTGGCCCATAAACACCTATGCTGACTCCACAGGGCACAAATTATGGCTAATAAGCAAGTTAAACAAGAGATCTGAAATCAAAGGGTTAAGTTTGTCCACACAGGCATCACTGACACTTAGTAGCATGAAACTTGTTACTATAATCTGGCTCATAATTTGGACTTGATATTCAAAAGAAATAGGATAATTCTTTTAAAAAGGCATGGGTGATGGGGGGCAGTTAGGGAACTCAGTGGATTGAGAGCCAGGCCTAGAGATAGAAGCTCCTGGGTTTAAATCTGGCCTGAGATACTTCCTAGCTCGGTGACCCTGGGCAATTCATCTAACCCTCATTGCCCAGCCCTTTCACCTTGGAACCAAGGTTTTAAGGGGGGAGAACATGGGTGAGGGATTAGTCCTGCCTATTTAAAACATACATAGATGTAAGGAAATCAGGAAATAAAGAGCCAAAGGGAAGCATACCTGGAGGAGCATTTGGTTTAAAGATCAACAAGGGTAGGAGGCAGAAGCAATTATTATAATCACCTTTTACTACAAAACATCTGATTTGAAAGAAAAACTAGATGAGGAGTCTGGGAAATATGCCACAGGCCTGATAAGAGGACCAGGGAAATTTAACCTGGCCATCTGCTGAAGGGGCAGCTAGGTGGTACAGGAAACAGAGCCCTGGGCTTAGATCAGGAAGATTCATCTGACTCATCTAAGTTCAAATTTGGTCTCAGACATTTACTAGCTGTGTGACCCTGGGTAAGTCACTTAACCCTGCTTGAGTCAGTTTTCTCATCTATAAAATGAGCTGGAGAAGAAAATGTGTCTGTGCCAAGAAAACCCCAAATGAGGTCATGAAGAGTAGGACAAAAACTGAAAACAACCCAACATCTGCTGGAGCTTCTCTTTCTGACCAAAGAAGATCAACTCATCTAATCTGAGTTGTCTTGATGGTCTCATCCTTTAAAGGTGAAGAAACATAAGAGAAATTGTTATCCTGGGGAGACATTTTATCAACAAGAAAGACTAATCACCAGGATGGAAGATATGGGAAACTTGGGGGAAGGGATGGAAAGCTGATAAGAGTACAATTCAGAAGGCAGAAAAAGAAATTATTCTAATTAGGGGAAAAGGAGGAGTTTTCTCAGGAGACTGATATGGAGAACCAGGGAACTGGTGGAGACAAGGACATGTACAAGAAGCAAGGGTAGTAATAGCTACAAAAGTGTAACATTGTCCTGTGAGACAAGTGTCAGCAATGTTCTAATTCAGAATGAGCTGTCCTGGGGAAGAAGGCCAAAAACATTTTTAAAGCTACACTGGGAAAAAAGAGAAAGACCCATGAAAGGTTAGGTCCACTGCTCTGGATGTTCAAGACAAAGTAGTCTGTTCCCTGGGTGTGTACTTAACCTGCCTCCATCCTTTCAATGTACTCCTTCCTCCTCTTCTTAGCCTTCCAGAAGCTCTAGTTTCTTCAAGGTTAGTTCAATCCTAGCTCCTATATGGGAGCCTTTCCTGACCCCATCCTTTCCCCCCCCCCAAATATCATGTGAATACATACCCCTTTACATATTTTATTCCCCTTCAGCCCCCACTCCTACCAGAATGAAGGCAGGGGTTCTCTCTCATGTGGTTTTCGTCTTGCCATGGCCCATCATAGCCTTGCAGACAGAATGTGCTTAGAATAAATGTTTGTTGGATTGAACTGGAGCAGAGAGGACAGGGAAGAACTAGTAGAATAGCTCTGCCTTTACTGTGCCAAGCAGAATGATCTTTGCTTTTAAAACGGCAGAACTAAAATGACTACTAAGGAATGGATACCCAAGATAAGCTGGGAGATAGTAAGAGAACACCTAATTGCTGTTGATGAGTTCAAGTCATTAGACCTGGATGAACTACATCCTTGGGTAAGGATCTGCAGATGTGATTGCTGAGCCAGTCAGTGATCTACTTTGAAAATCAAGGAGAACAACGGGAGAGAGACTGCAGGAGTGGAGAAACACAAATGTCCTGATTTTTCAAAAAAGGTAAGAGGATAGAATTCACTATTTATAAGCCAGAAAGTCTGACTTCAATTCCTGGCAAGATTCTAAGATGTATTATTAAAGGTTCAGTAAACATCTAGAAAGGGAAACAATGAACCAAAAGATCCAGGTCATGCAAGATTATCTTCATTTCCTTTTCTGATAGAGTTTCTGGACTGTTGAAGCATATGCTGTAGCTAAGCATTTAACAATTCCTGTTATCAAGATGAAGAGAAATAGGCTATAGAGATAATAGTTCAATTAGGTGATTCTGGGAAAAGTCCATAATGGCCAGACTCAAAGAATACTAGTTGTCAGAGCAGTTGATGTTGCCTTGTGAAGGAATCTCTGGCCTTGGTCCTGTGCTATTTTACAATGTTACAGATGCCTTTAAGGAAGAGCTGGCATGCTTATCGAGCTCACAGATGATACAATGCTAGGAGAGGCAACTAAACAATGAATGATTGGAGTCAGGATTCAAAAAAGTCTGAAAAGGCTGTAAAAAATGGGGAGAATTGAAAAAAGTTAAAATTTAAGAAATATTATAACTTAAACTTGTATTACAAATTATCTTCGCAAGTATAAGATGGGCTAAAGTTCATTTGAAAAAGATCTCATGGCATAGTTATGTAGCTGGAAAGGACTTTAAAAGGCATCCAATATATCATCAAGTGAGATAGTATTTGTAAAAGTGCTTAACAGAGGGCCTGGCACTTAGTAGATATTCTACATAAATGCTTATTCCCTTCCCCTTCATCAATTCCAATCCCCTGATTTTACCACTGAGGAAACTAAGGCTCAGTGGATGAAAATGATTTACTGAGGCCACACAGGTAATAAGTGGAAGAGAAAGGATCAGAACCCAGGATTTCCAACTTCAAATCCAGTACTCTTTCTACTGTGTCAAGGTTTGGGGTTTTTATTGACTGCCAAGTTCAAATGAGTCAACCCTGGGAAATGGCAGCTAGAATAGGCAAATACCATCTCATGCTGCATTGAGAGGCAGATAGGGGTGGCTCAGTGGATAGAGAGCCAAACCAGGAGATGGGATGTCCTGGGGTTAAATGTGGCCTCAGACACTTTCTAGCAGTGTAACCTTGGACAAGTCACTTAACCCCCATTGCCTAGCCCTTACCACTCTCCTGCCTTGGAATTGATACTCAGTATCAATTCTAAGAGAAAGAAAGGGTTAAAAAAAAAAAAAGGAGGGAGAGACAAAGATAGAGACAGAGAATAGCTTCTAGGATTAAGGAAGTAGTAGCCTTGTTACAGTCAGACCACATCTTGAGTATAATAAAATTCAGTGCCAGGGGCCACATTTGTTGATAAGCTAGAGGTTATCTGGGATATCGAAGGGTCTCTCGAGATCATTTTTCAAAGACATCATTTGAAGTGACTGGGAAGATTTGCTAGAAGGTAGGACTGGGATGAGTCGGGTTGGCTGACTGGAAGAGATTGGACTTGCTGTTTTTGGCCACTGGAGGGCAGATGTGGGGCCAGTGGCTAGACAGTGGCAAATTCAGCCTTGAAGGAAAAATTTGTAATAATTAAATCTAATACTCTAATATTCAATTCTAATAATTAGGTCTAATATTCAAAAGTAGGGTGTTCTGTTATGGGAGGAGATGGGTTTATCCATCTTCACTGGGGCCTGAATGACCACTGAGGAGCCTCCCAGCTTTGATATTTTCTGATTTCATTCCTCCATTCCAGATTTATTTCTTATTCTCCTTTATGTACTCTATTTTAGCCAAACATCAATCTTATTCTGTGCCTTTCCTCTGTGAATCCATATCCCCTCCCCTCCTTCTCCTGCCCGGCTCAGTCCTTACCTAAGATTATTCAGATGCCATCTCCTTGAAGTCTTCTCTTGTAACTCTCCCTTCCTTAAATTCCAGAGCACTGTTTGAAATTGTCCTTGGTCTCTATCATCATACCTTGTATTCTACTCTTTTGGGTATGTGAAGAGAGAATTAAACTCTCTTTGTTTATTTGTAATGTGCAATCAGCAACCTTTAATTTAACCAATCAAGAATTTAAAATACCCCTACTTAATGCTCAGTAAGTTACTCAGTAAGAGATTTCACAAGTCACACACAAAAAAAGTTCTCACCCCCAAAGACCACAAGAACTCCCCTGCCTGTCCCACCCCAGGAGTGCTAGGCAAATTGGGAGGCTGGGATTGGTTCCCTTCATGAAGTGGGAGGGGAGAGAGGGAGGGAGGGAGGAAGAGGGAGAGAGAGACAGAGACAGAGACAAGAGACACACAGGAAGTGATGTTGAAAGACCATAAAAGGCAAGATGGGGGAGAAGATTCATGGATTCCTTCCTAGGCTCTTCTGTGAGGACTATCTTTTGTGGTTGGCACTTCATTATCTTCTGATTTTGGCTTCCTGATTAGGACGTTGGATTCTTTGCTTTCAGGGTCTGGAGGCACTAGGATTAGGACTTAGGGTATTTGTAGCTAGGTGATTTCTTCTACCTCTTTTCTATATTTTCCACTTTAATATCTCTACCATGCTGTAAATAAAAGCTGCCAACAGTCATTTTTGCCTTAGAAGTTAATTATTTTTTTTTATAAATGGCGATCACAATAATTTTTAAAAAATTCTTATATTTGTCAAACCCATTTTTAATTATTACATTTGGCCACCCAATTTTAATTATTACAGGTACATGCAGAATCCTCTATCTTGTTCCCTCTCTCACCTTTACCTGCTGATTGAGAATCAACACTAAGCATCAGTTCCAAGGCAGAAGAGAAATAAAGGCAATGAATTGGGGTTAAGTGAGTTGCTCAAGGCCACATAACTAGGAAATATCTGAGGCTACATCTGAACCCAGATCCTCCTGACTCCAGGCCTGGCTCTCTATCCACTGTGCTAACCTAGATGCCTCAAAATGAGAAATCCTAAGAGCCCTAAGTTAGGAGGGAGTGCATCACAGGTAGGCAGGAGGCAGAGAAAATGTTTAGTTGTAATACTATGTGTAAGGAACAGTAAAGAAGGTCAATCTGGTCAAACCATAGAGTGAGGAAAGGTGAGGAATCAAGCTAGAAAGAAAGGTTGGGTACAAGTTCTAACAAACATTAAAGAATACCTCAAAAGACCAAGCTATGTTGATTGACAGTACATTTTTAAAAAAACCTTTACCTTCTGCTGTCTTAGAATCAATACTAAGTATCAGTTCCAAAGTAGAAGAGCAGTAAAGGTTAGGCAATTGGGATTAAGTGACATGCCCAGGGTCACATAGCAAGGAAGTATCTGAGGCCAGAATCTCCAACCACCTGGCTGCCTCGATAGTACATTTTTAAAATTCTTAAAGCAAACAGAGATAAGATGAAAATTTGTTTTTCCAAGTTAAATTATAAAGAAATTTGCTTTGCATGAGTAAGTGATCAAATAGTGTGAACAAAGGTGGGTAAGCACTGGCCACATCAGAGTAACTGAGCAGTAGTGGGAGAGAAAACTGCAAAGCTAGCCTGGGGCCAGAATCTAGAGGACTATGAAATCCTATTATGTGGTGTGGGCTTCATCTAGTAGGCAATGGTGAGTTACCAAGAAAGTAGTGTTTTATGAAAAGAACCTGGCCACAGTCTTTTTCTCTAAGTACCTGTAGTCCTGGGTAGAGTAGACCACTCAACAAAGGGTATTCCACCTGTTTTACAACTTCAGCTCCAGCTTTCTTTGCATCATGTTGGGTGACCATTGAGGAGAGTCTATAAACATCCAGAGTGTACTCTCTAAGAAAGAATAGAGAAGACATGATGATCAATGAAGATATAAGGTCCCAGCCTTGACCTCCCCCTTCAACCCACCACATATTGGCTTTAACTAGGTCTAGGAAACCCTACTAACGAATAATCTTTTTCTGAATCTTAGAATATGGTGATCATCACAATAGTCTAGGACCTTTAGGAGGAGTATAGACTCAAGGCCTGCCATATCATGAGCTGCTATGAGATCTACTACTCATTAAATCAGCTTTACAACATATGCCTTAACTATAGCCTGAAAAAATAAGACCAAATCTATAAAAACCAAGGTTCAGGCATAAAAGAGCTGTAAAAAACTTAAATACACAACTATAGTCATACTGGAACTATTGGGTGGGTGAATAAAGGGCTGATATCTCTTTCAACCCTATACTTAAAGAACACCTAGGCTCCACAGGCCCATAATTAGAGAAAGACATCATGGCAATGAAGAGGCAAGGTGGAGAAAAAGGGATAGGTGGGGTGAGATTTAAGGGTTGAGAAGGCACCAACACTCACTTGCTAAGTTGGTAATCAGTCCCTTTGACAAACTTTAGTTTCTCCAGGGAAACCCCAATGCTCTCCAACATGGACTTAATCACATTCTCATAGTAGGAGGTCCGTAGTTCCAGGAGCTCCCATGGAGCCTTCATATTGTCCAGGTATGCATGAAGATCAGCAAAGAGGATTGTTACCTGGAGAGAAGGAAACAAGAAGGAAGCATGGCCAAGATGTTCCCTCATACCAAATGTTCTTTAAGTTTACTGTCTATCACAACAATAGGGTTGCTGTCTCATCTCTGGGCCATTCCCTAAGCCCAAAGCCTTTATCAGGAGTGACTGCTCACCTCACATCCTGCTTTCAGGAAGTCAGCAATTTTTGACATTGGTACAAAGTAGGCTACATGTGGCTTGCCTGTGGTTGCAGTCCCCCAGTAAATTTTCAACTCCCGCTCCTTCAGAATCTCCTTCAATTTTTCTTCTCCAAGGACTTCCTGTTGTAGAACAAGACATTGGTGAGGATCAGTTCCTCACCATCATCAGTTCCTTCAAGAGGGATGAGGATGCCATTAAGTACTGCCAGTTTAGTCTGGATGTATGTATGTATGTGTGCATATGCAGGGAGGGAAGTAAGAGAATGCTGTTTGCTCAGTGTATGAGATGAGGAACAGGGCTAAAAGCTCAGTATGGAGGGGGTGATTAGGAAGGGTGGGTGACAGGAAGGTTGTGGAGTGGGGTACAAAAGAAATCTACTGAAGGTGAAAGGAGGACATCACAATGAGGAGGGACCTTTTAGGTAGGAAAACAGGCGGCTGATAGAGGTGAGTTTGCATCCAGCCTTTACTACCACCTGTGTGACTTTAGGCAAGTTCCTTTAACCTTTCTAGACCCTCGCTGTCCTCTTCTGTAAAATGAGATTAGACTTGGTGTCTTGCAGTTAGAAAGGATCCCTTCCCACCCTCCCTGGGGAGATGATTTAGGTCCGAGATGGGAAGCGACCCCACCTCCGTAGGGGAGGAAACCAGTAAAGTATCCAAAGAAGGAAGGGAAGGACAGACTATTATGGCAAAAGATGGGTAGTTTTCAGTGAGGAGGGGGTCAAACAGCGTCTCCTACGGGAGAGAAAAGAGGATTGTATATTGCCTTACAATATAACAGGCATTGTATAAAGGCCCTGCAGGGTCTTCAATAGGGGAGGAGATCAGGGAGGGAACAAGGAGGGTCTCCAATGGGGAGGGGGCCGGGCTAGGTCTCCGGTGGGGGTGGGCCTGCGTGTCCGGAAGTCGTGGGGGGCGCACGCTACCTGCAGATTACGGGTGATGAGATGTAGTTTCTCCTCCGGCGTCGGCACGTCCCCCATGGTGAAGTCCGCCTGGATCTGGGAGCACTAAAGAGAACCCCGTTAGCACGCCTTGCCTCTGGCTTTCTGTGCGTGCTTGCTTGCGCCCCTTCCCCAAACGAAGCCGGCGCCTCTACCGCGAACTCTCGTAACAGTCACGTGGAGTCCTCACCGGGTTGCATCATCTGGCCTCCCGGATCATCTCGCGGTGCTTCGGACCAATCTTCCAGCTTTGACCTGAGACAGGCCGGAGTAGTAGAAAACGGAGCGCGTCGATAATCCTTTTCGCGTCTTTCGTCACCCCCACGATTGAGAGGAGGTAGGGCAGGGGAGGAGCAGAAGAGTAGCGGTGCTGGGCGGGGGAGAAAGAGAGGTGGAGGGGAAGCAGCCCCTGCGCCTGCGCGCAGTCCGGGCACTCTGTCTGGGAGGCGGGGCGGTTTCCTGCCAATCATCTGGCGTTGGCCCCTCCCCCTGGCCGCTGCTTGTCTTCCCCGCCCTCAGCCCCTACATCCCCACCCCCACGCCGGCGTTGGCCCAGGGGTATCCTCGCGGGTGGGCGAGGTCGGGGCTGGGCGAGCAGTAAGATGGCGCCTTGGTCGGTGTGAACCCAGCTTGCCCGCCCCGGCTTCGTGAGGTGAAGAGCGGCGAGGGGGTACTCACCCCCGGGGCCGGGGGGAGGAAGCTACACTCCACGGTCCGGGGGCGTCCGTGGAGCTTGGCGGGGGTGGGAGCGGGAGGCCCAAACCACTGGGAGGAGGGGGATGGGGAGCCGTCGGCGACCGACCTGAGCTCCCCTCCGTGGGAGAGGGGACTGATGCTCCCGCCCATCCCCGCCCCCAGAACTGGGAGAGGGGCAGTTTGTGCCCCGGCCCTCCCGAGAGAGATGGCTGATGTCGTGGGCTTTTCTTCCTCACAGATATGGGGAGGAGGGCGCTGATGCTACTGCCCAGCCCCCAAAGGTGGGGGACTGATGTCCCTGCTTGCCCCCAGATTGGAGGACTGATGCCCCTTCTCTCCACCTTCAGAAGCGGGGGACTAATGCTCTTGTCCACCTTTGCTTCTATGTATGGGGATTTGATAACCCAAGTTCTTCCCTGCCTCCCAGAGGCGGAGGACTAATACTCCCTCGGACCCCCCCCCCCCCAGTTGGGGGTCGGATGGTTCTTCCCTCTCCCTTTCCCCATGGGGGGGACTTGATGTCCCAGACCCCAACCTGTCCTTAGATATGGAGGCTTGATGCCCCTTCCTGCCTTGGCTCTTAGAGCTGTGGGCTGATGTCTCCTGCCTCTGTCTATCCCTAGAGTTGAAGGGATTGATGTTCCCACTGCCCCCAGAATTGAGTGAGGGTTTTCTGTCTCAAGAAAGAGGAGCTGATTCTCTTTGCTCTAGCACAACTCTCAAAATGGAGAGATGGATTTTTGATGCCTTAACCCCATATTTCCCCTTTCTCTTCCAGCAACCATATGGGGAGGCTTTATAGATTAGTAAGGTACTGTGTGGAAAGACCATTGGCTCTGCAGTTTAGAGGATCTGAGTTCAAATTTTGTTTTAATATTTAGTTTCTGTGTGGCCTTGGACAAGTCAATTAACCTATGTGAGGGGTTGCAGGCATTAATTTCCTTATCTATAAAATGATGGGGATGGACTAAATGGCTTCTAAGGACCTTTCTAGATCCGACTTTATGATTATGCCACCTAGGAAGTTGTGTTAGAGCCCATCTTTGGGCTGTGCTGCTTTGGTCGAGTAATTCAAGGCCTCTGGCCATCCTTGATTAGATTAGTCTTGGTTTAGGGAGGGCCACCTTTAAGTGAATCTCCTCTCACCTCTTTAAGTTTATAACTCCAAGGTTAAGACTAGTTGTGTGCCCTTGAGTAAATCATTGTTTTTCTGGTATATTATCTATAAAATGGAGTACTGATACTTAGTAATGGTAGGATTTTAGGGCCAGAAGGGGCTTAGTCCAATCCTTTCATTTTACAGGTGTGGAAAGAGACCCAGCTATTTTAAATGAATTGCCCAATATCACACAGGTAGTAATTGTAAAACCTACCCTACAAGAAGTGTAAGCATTAAATAAGTTAATGTTTGTAAAGTGCTTTGTGATATAAAGCATTAATTAAAATCTTTATTTTTATTGATTGATTTTGTTTTGATATTGTACAGCTTCTTTATATCTTCTCCTACTCTCCATTGTTAAGCAAAACACCTCTGTGGTGATTGTGATTGATGGGATATAGATTATTTTTTACTTTTGTAGTTTATTGATGATATCGGAAAGGAGTGATTTGTGTCCTTTAATCTTAATAATTTGGTACCATTATTGTCTATCAAATTTACTCTGAATTTTGTTGCTTTTTAGCAATTACCTTACATTGTTATAGTTATTGTGCATTTTCTTATTGACTCTGAAAAGCATTAATTTCTTTAAAAAGTTTATTTATGCCTTCTGCTTTTTTATATGTCATTTCATTATGTAAAATTCAGCTATAAAATGAGAATCAACAAAAAGCTCCAATAGCCCTAAATCTACGATGGCTTCTCCCTCACTGAACCTTCCTTTGTAACAACAAAAAAGTTAGGCAAGGGGGCAGCTGGGTAGCTCAGTGGATTGAGAGCCAGGCCTAGAGACTGGAGGTCCTAGGTTCAAATATGGCCTCAGACACTTCCTAGCTGTGTGACCCTGGGCAAGTCACTTCACCCCCATTACCTAGCCGTTACCACTCTTCTGCCTTGGAACCAATACACAGTATTGGTAAGGGTTTAAAAAAAAAAAAAGCTAGGCAAAACTGACCAAAGTGACTATTTTGGAGCAGCCAGGTGGCTCAATGGATAGGGACCCAGCTCTATTTAGAAGAATGTTCTGGGTTCAGATTTGGCCTAGTTACTTCCTAGGCTTTATGACCCTGGACAAATCAGTGATGGGCAACCTTTTGAGCTTGGTGTGTCAAATTTTGCCAAAAAAAAAAGAGCATAACTCGGGTGGTGTGTCACTTCTAGAAAAAAAACCATAATTTTGCCATATTTATAGTTTAAATAACATACTTCTGTATGTGGCCACTTGCCATTGTCATTAGTTACACGATTCAGTACTGACTCGCTGTTGTAGGTTTGCCCTCTGGGACTTAAACCCAATTGTTTAGCCCTTATTGTTCTTCTGCTTTGGAACTGATGCTTATGTTGATTCTAAGGTTGAAGGGGAAAAAAGCATTACATTTTAAGCATGTACTTGTACACAGCATTTTTGTTTATTTGTTTTTGGTAAGGATGAGAGAGCAAATGTGTGAAAAATGAAACTGGATGAATGTATTAAGTGGAAGAGGTTTAAAAAAAAAATCAATGATTTAACCCTATAGGGGCCAATCTGGAAGTCATGAAATATGGGAGAATGATGTCCTCTTGCTTTTATTTCTGCTTTTTCCTTGGCCACCCTTGTTGAATGCAGTGCCTTTGCTTTTGCTAGCAGGCTGATGGCCTTCTAATAAGTGGGTTTTTGGTGTGTCAGGTGCTACATTGTTTTGGTGCCCTGGATAAAAATCATCTTGTGCTTTAAAGGAGTGGGTTTTCTGAAGTAGGATAAAAATAGAAAAGGAACCTGTTTCTGAGGTTCCATTTGGGAGGCTGTGGAACAGAGAGGGGGTGGTAAATTGAAGTGTTAAGATGGGGGTGGACAGGTGGCAAGTAAAGGGACAGAATAGGGTCACAGAAGTGTTTGGAAGCAGAGTAAACTGGAAGGATTCTGGGAATGAAAGGATTCCTCTCCCCTTATGATAAAGATTTACAAATGAGACAACCCATTTTCAGATGAAGGGTATCTAATTACTCTTTTTTTTTAAACCTTTACTTTCTGTCTCTGTAACAACTTTAAGACAGAAGGGCAAGAGCTAGGCAAATGGAGTTAAGTGACTTGCCCAGGGTCACACAGCTAGGAAGTATCTGATGACAGATTTGGACCTAGGTCCTCTTGACTCCAGGCTTGGCGCTCTATCTACTAAGCCACCTAGTAGCCTCCCTTTCTATTTACTCTTAAAAGCAATGCAATTGTTTTATATTTCACCTCTTTACTTTTCTTTATAGACCTTTCTCTTGAATCTGCTAGCTTGTATAGTGCATCACAGGTATAATACAAGGTATTTTTACAAATTTATTATTTTGTTTGATTCCAACAATAATTAGGTAAAGTTTGGAGGGGTGTTTTCCTATTTCAAAAATGATCTGGAAATTGAGGCTCTGGTTAAATGGCTTACTTAGGGTTGTGACTAGCAAAACAGGAATTGAAGGCTTCTACTGCACCACTCTGTCTTCAATTTAATGACTTTGCAGCTAGCAGAGTGGGGTTATTGATTATTATTAAACTAGGGTACAGATGTCCCACAGTTGTGAAGCTGGTGATTATCCATTGGCAAAACTTGTCCACTTTTCCCTCTTCCTTGGAAAGAGTCAAATCAATACTGCTGTTGCTATCGGAAAAGAAGAGTGTCATTTAGCTCCTGGGTTTCTTCCCTCATCATTCCTGTGACATACAAGGGCACACTTTTTTACTTGCCTTCCCGATGTCTAGCACACAGGAAGAACTTAATAAAAGTCATCCCCTAAACAGGTAAAGGCAGAGATAATCCATTTTCATTTCTGTAGTTTCCTAATCCTGTCGGAAGTACATGTCAAACTAAAAAAAACCACAGAACTATTAAATAATTAGAAAAACCACTCTTTGATTAAAGTGAAAGGATGAGTGCTTAATTAGCATCCTCACAGAGCTGTGTGCTGCAAATCCTCGAAGTCTCCAGACTCTGCTCTGGTCACTGACCCCTGGGAGTGCCACCATGCTAGATGGAAACTCCAAAGAAAGGACAAAAGAATTTGGATGACTTAAAAATCATTTGGGGAACCCAGGGACAAGGAAAGATGATTGACACTACCATGGCTACTAAGAAATGGGAACTACACTGACTGGCTTGGGAAAGAAACCATAGTCAGAGGCTAAGGTGTCAGGGAATGGGCTACCTACCTTGGATTCTAAAAGGATGGTCCCTGTTCTGGAGTGGGTAGGGAGAAGCTACTGGGATAAAAGGATATTTTAGCATTGATTAAAATCTGTTGTTCATTCTGAAACTGCTAGTCTGAGATTCCCTTCATGGTGGATTCTCATGGGAATTGGGATGAACTTGGGGTCTCCAGTTTACAAGCTAACCCTAAAACTTGGGGTTCTCTTAGATTCCACATCGATATAGGTTAAAGAGAGAAGGGATTTTAGAATTCAGAATGGAATCCTAGTTGTATGAAACCTTGAAAATTTCGGTAGGAAAACCTCTTAGGAAAATTCCACAGATACAGCAACTTCTCAGTAATTCTAACTGAAGCAGAAAGATAGTACATGTGCCATTCTCTCTTTTCAATATAGGAATTGAGTTGCAGTGGTAGTGAAAGGTATGATTCCTATTAATATCTCTCTGTTATGAAATTTGTCTACTGATAGATTTTAAATAATTTCTCCCAGTGGGGTTTTTCTGAGCTTTGGGGGGAACATTTCATACTATTTTACTCAACCTTGGTGCCAAGGGAAGAGTGCTAGGGAGAAATATAAGCTGATTCCTATTTTTGCCAAAGAGCAAGTATTTATTTTTCTAATAACTACATCTGATTGACTTTCTTTTCTTTCTTTTTCCTTTAAAAAAAACACCCTTGCTTTCTGCCCTAATAACTGTCGACGTGGAATCTAGAGACCCCAAACTTGTGGCTTAGTGAGATCTAATGAACCCCAAGTTTTAGAAATAGCTTGTAGGCTGGAGACCCCCAAATCTTGTGCTTCCCTGTTCCTGTGAGAATCCACACTGAAGGGAATCTCTGGCTAGTCCTAAAACTTGGGGTTGCAGACTGAATAATGGACCCCAGGGTAAATGCTAAATATCCTTTTTGTCTTGGATAGTCCTCCCCTTTGTATCAAAGACCCTTTCCCTGGAAGGCACACCTGGGCAAGGACCATCCTTTAGTATCCATTATAAGCAGCCCCTTCCCTTACACCCTAGCCTCTGGCTAGGATTCCTTTCCCAAGCCTGATTGTAAATCCCATCCTTACCAGTTTAATGTCAATCATCTTCCCCAGCCCCTGGATCTTCCCAAATGGTATATAAGTTCCCCAGTTTCCTTTGTTCCTTGGAGACATCATCTAGCGCGGTGTCACTTTCAGGGGGTCAGGGAGCAGAGCGAAGCAGAGTTCACTACATAAGGCGCAGCTCTGCATAAGAGGCCTAATCAGCCCTGTTCCCCCTTTCCCTTGATTAAAGAGTGGCTTTATGACTATTTAATAGTTCTGTGTTTTTTCTAAGTTAACATAACTCTTTAGCCAAGCAGGTACCCCGTCAGTCCTGAGTTCGAAAAGAGGGTGTGATACAGTGGGAGAGGCTTCTGGAGACCAGAAGAGTAACTTGGCTTGGGCCTGGCCCCGGCCCCACCTGTCGGGAATTGTCTTTACCTTAGGGTCCATTATTCAGTTTGAAACTGCTAGCCTGAGATTTTCTTCAGGGTGGATTCTCACGGGAACGGGGAACAAGTACAAGCTTTAGGGTCTTCAAGTTACAAGCTAGTCCTAAAACTTGGGGTTCATCAGATCTTACTAGGCTACAGGTTTGGGGTTTCTAAATTCCATGTCGACACAACTCTAAAATAGAAAGGCAAGGGCAAGGCAACAGGGGTTAAATGACTTGCCCAGGGTCACACTATAGAAAGTATCTGAGGCCAATTTGAACTGTAGATGTGGAATCTAGAAACCAGAAAACTGTTATTCTATTGAGATCCGATGACACCTCCCTTCCCCTCCCCCCCAAGTCTAGTTAGCTTGAAGGTGAAAACTTCTAGTTTGACCTTGTTATGCGAGAGTTTCTACCTAAGGAAAAACCTAATTTCTAGAGTCTCAGACTACCAATACTTAGTGGTTCTAAGACCGAAGGTAAGAGTTAAAAACAAAACAAAAGAATGAAATACAATCAGTGGGTCTGTTTTGCTTAACTACTTGGTTGGGTTGGGGAAGAGTTATGTTGGGGAGGGGAGGGATTTGTTGGGACTGTGATAAGAATTTTTTAAAGTATCAGTAAAATATTTTTGATATAGTAGTAATGAATAGACTAGAGGGTTAGTTATATAAGTCTTTTCCCTAGGCCTTTCTTGTTTTCTTGACCCCCAAATCCAACTTTTTCATGTTCTCCTTCAAGATCAAAATGAATAAAGTACAGCCTTGTTGCCTATTATAATTAACTGAGGTGAAAGTGATGAGAAGATCCTTTAATTTTCTTTGTGTCTACAGGAAGGTGGGAGTCAGTCATTTTGACACCTGAAAGGAACGAACACCCAGCAGGAGCTGAAACCTACTTCCAGTTGGTCTCGTGGCAGAGGCAGAGCGATTGCTTCAACAGTTCTACTCAGTATGGAAGGCAGTCCTTTATATTCTTCTGCTTCTGACTTAGTGCATGAACTTAAAGTTATATTTAATGATAAAGTCTCCAGGATAAAATGGCTTTAGATATGCCAGAGTTGATCCTGTTTCTGCATAAACACTATTTGAATTGGAGTAATAGAGTTCTGTTTATCTAAAATACTACCTCTTGTTGTTTCTCCAGATATGACCTGCTCTCTAGACTCCTCTGGTGGTTTTGATGCCTCTGGGCCTGAGCAGACTAAAATTACAGCTCTCCTACCTAAAGACAGTGATCCAGTCTCATCCTGGGGTAGATTTGGACAGGATGATGATGGACTAGATGACTCCTTACTGGAGCTTTCTGAGGGAGAGGAGGATGATGGTCACTTCAGTTACACAGAAGAAGAGATTCAAGAGCTATTGAAGGATGATGACTCACTAAATGAACAGTCTCTGGGAGGATTAAGAAAAGATGCAGGTGGTCAAACTGAGAAGTTGGGGAGCTGTAGTGGTATTTCATTTGACTCTCCTCAAGATATAAATGTACTTTGCAGCGTGGGACCCAGGGCTGGGCCAGCTAGCATCCATAATCTACCTCAGATAAACATACCAACTAGGCACGCACCCACTCCAACCAAATCACCTAGCAGACACTTTGTATCAGAAAAAAATCTCTTGAAAATAACTGTTGTCCCACCTTTTAATACAACAGTTTGTGATGCGTTTGGTCCAAAAGAGACTGAGTCTTCTTCAAAAGATGGTTCCAGTAATGCAGACTGTTTGGGAACTCCCTCCTCCCTGGGGAAAGATGGGAATAGAGAAGGTCATGGCCAGAATGATGGCAAAATTTGCACTAAAGAAATCAGCTCCTCTTGTTCTGTTTGGGAAGGGACTCCACCTCCTAAAGCTGGCCCTCCACAGGGGTCTCCTAGAGCAAATGCATCTAATTGTGAAGAGTCTGTACCTGTAGCTTCTCCAACCTTGGAACCAACTAGACCAGATGTGGCACTGCCTTCAGGCAATGATGGACACAAATTAGGTGACACAGCTAGGCCTCCAGCTGTACAGTCTTCATCTACCAAAGTAAGTACAGTCTCTTGGCTTTCACTGCTTATTGGGGAAATTGATCTATGTTTCTCTTCTTAGAGGTTTTAGCTTGTTTTGACCTTGATTCCTATATTAGGTCTGATTTGGGAATGAATTATGAATCTTCATGGACATAGATTAATAACAATGTCTCTGTAGCCTTTACCAGAATACAGGCTGTTATCATCAAAAGGGTTTCGTTTTCATTGCTGTCATTTGCTTTTGCTTTTACTAAGCTCTAATTTGACATTTTCCTCCTTTTTTGTGTTCTTATTTGAATGAAAGCCGGTCAAACTAGACAAGGATTCTAAAAAGAAGGAAGGGTATGAGAGAAGATTAGGGAAAGTCATTCCACTTCAACTGGCCAAAGCAAGGTAATGTAACAAAATCTAATACGTTGTCTGATACCTAGGGGCCCCAGTTCTCTTCCTGGACTTGCTGCCCTACCCTAATTTCTGCTGATTTTTCTCTTTATATACTTTAAGGGGAAATCTAGTCCTCGTAGAAGGTTTGCATAGGAACAAAGAGAATATACAAAAATAATAACTAGGTTGGGCAGTGGGATGTACAAAATGTGGCCACTTTCTTCATGTAGAAATGTGCAGAGTCAACTTAATTCTTTTATCGCTGGATGAGGCTTTGGGGCAAATGTCCTGGTAGGGAAATGAACAGAATCAGATTCTGCCTTTGTGCTTTAAAGTTGGGAAGACACTTTACCTATGTTACCTTATTACATCTTCACAACTCTGTGAGGTAAGTACTCCAAGTGTTATCATCCTTATTTTATAGATGAGAAAATTGAGTCTCAGAAACAGGAAAGTGATTTTTACCTGTCACCCAGCTGGTAATTGCCAGATGCTGAAATTTTTTTTTTTTTTTTTTTTTTTTTAAATTTTAAACCCTTACCTTCTGTTTTAGAGTCAGTACTGTGTATTGGCTCCAAGGCAGAAGAGTGGTAAAGGCTAAGCAATGGGGCTTAAGTGACTTGCCCAGGGTCACCCAGCTAGGAAATGTCTAAGAACAGATTTGAACCTAGGACCTCCCATCTCTAGGCCTGGCTCTCAATCCATTGAGCCACCCAGCTGCCCCCTAAATGCTGAATTTGAACCTAGGTCTCTCTTGTCTAAGTTATACATTCCTTCTCCCATACCATGCCTCTTCTACTATAAAATAGTTTGGTTGGATAATCTTTAAGGTACCTATATATATACCCTCACAAATTTAGGAGTCTTCCATTCTATATCTGTTTTTTCCAGGAGAGGGCAGTATCAGTATAAGTAATTTCAGTACAGAAGGGAGGTATTGGGATAAATTGTCAGCTTGACTTCTAACAATAAAAGCTTAAAGCAATTTATTTGTATGTTAACCTTTTCAGTGTTGATGTAAGTTTGTGATTTGGTTATGTTTATATAGCAAGATCATATGTCAAGTGATCACTTTGGGGGGTTGAGCTTTTTTTAGGAAAGAGGTAGGAAATTTTTGGGTTTGTTAATTTGTTTTTTTTGAACAGGGAAAAAGAGATTAGCAACAATTACATTGTTCTGCCTTACCTGGTTTAAAAGTCATTTGATAACCTATTATTTTATATGCATGAGGAGATATTTTTCTTACAACTCAAAAAATTCAGATTCCCAAGGAACTTAGGTTCTTTTCCAATTTAAAATCCCATTTTGATGGGGTCCCTTGAGGTTTTGAGACTATCAAAGAATCACTCAGTGAATGTGAAACTTTTTCTAGAATCTGAATGTTCTTTCACTCTTTTGTTAGCCATATTGAAAGGAAATCAAATTTTTTATTTTAGACTCCAGCCTCAAGACATACATAGCACATAGCTAAAATCAATATTGTCTTCTCTCACTGGGTCCTAAAGAGAATATTGCTTTTGGGTGTTAGTCGGTTACTTGTTTGCCTGGCTTCTTCTGTTTTGTTGAGATGAAACTCATGAACTATTTCCCCCCCTGGTATGCTTTGTTTTAAGGAGTAAGATTCAGACATTCTCGAAGACTGAGCTGGAACAGAAGAAGCAAATTTATCTTAAGAATGTCATTGCTCACTTAAAAAACCCTCTGGAATCTAACCAAGGTAAACAGGAATGGGGTGGGAAAGGTGCTGGGTTCTTTTTATTAAGTCCCATGTGGCTCAGGTTGGTGGAGTTGATTAGTTTTAATTTGCTGAAGCTGGTCAGTGTATATTAACTGTCTCCTTACCCAAAGGCTAGAACTTGAAAAGAATACTTCACCTTAGATTGTCTTAAAATAAGTTTTGTTGTCTATTATTAGAATGAGGACATAATGCTTTCAGTGCCAGTAAATGGAGACTTATCATTTGATAAAGTTGATGTGAACAGTTAATTATTATGTAATAATTGTATAACATTTTATAGTTTTCCAAATTAACTTTTGCTTATATTATCTCATTTGATCCTAACAGTATAATTCTGTGAGATAAACAGGGTATGTGATGTTAACCATATTTTATAGATGAGGAAACAAGCTTAGAGAGGAAAATGGATTTAATTAAGATCAGATGCTTAGTAAATGTCAGCATTAAGATTAGAGCCTGGAGGCAATCTGGAGTTATGCCCAGAGAGTTATAAAACTGTACATACCCTTAGACCCTGCAGTATCATTGTTGGGTCTGTCTAAAGTGATCAGAGAAAAAGGAAGAGAACCTATATGTTTTAAAGTATTTATAGCAGCTCTCTTTATAGTGGCAAAAAAATATAAATTGAGGGGATGCCCATTAATTGAGGAATATCTGGACAAGTTGTGGTATATGATTATGATGGAATACTATTGTACCATAAGAAATAATGAGCAGATTAATTAAAAAACATGGAATGAATGACATTAAATTATGAAAAGTGAAATAAGTAGACTCAAGAAAACATATATAGTTAGCTATATAATTAATGTTTGAAAAATAACTTATGAAAGCCCATCTCCAGAGAAAGAACTGATAAATAACTTCTAATATTTATTTATTTTTATTTTGAATGTTTCCCCTTAGTTACATAAGAACTGATAAACAGAAACACAAATAATACATTTTATGTATATTTTTTGTGTGTGTGCGAACTGATGAATTCTTTAGTTCGGGGAGAAAGAGAATGGGAATATTGATATAACAAACAACAAGTTTAAAAAAATGATTAGAACCAAGGTCATGTAGTACTTTCTCCACTGCCTTTAAGTAATGTGATATAGTCTGTTTTGGGGATAAAATAGATGAGGAGGTGCTGTTCAGCATGGTCTTCATGGTTCTTAATGATCTTGTTTCTTTTTCTGATTTGCCTGCATTGCAAATGCCATCTACCTTGTGGGCACCAAAATTAAATAAAACTCTCGGTGGAACCAGGAGCAGTAGGGAAGGACTAGGACATTGATTCAATGCAAGGACAAACTCTAACATTTATAACAGAAAAGAGCTGCCATGGAAGGAAAGGGCTTTCTGTTACAAAGCTCATCAAACAGACTAGGGGGGAGTGTTTGTCAGGGGGGTTGTAGAACAGAATTCTTTTGGCTCCAGTTTGGACCAAATATCCTTTTAAGATGCTCTCTACTGCAGTCTGTAATTACATGAAAAGCTTTGAATAATTTTCCATGTTCTTTAAGATGAGCTCTTCTATTCTTGTTCATTAGAAGATGTTGCAAGCTGATTCAGTCTTCAGTCCAAAAGAGGATTGCTCTCATTGCTATTCATTCTTAAGTATTGGCTAACGGGAATTCCTAAGGGTGATGGGGATGAGTTGGGATAGTAGGGATAAGATACCCTTTTTTTTTTTTTTTTTTAAATTTTAAACCCTTAACTTCTGTGTATTGACTTATAGGTGGAAGAGTGGTAAGGGTAGGCAATGGGGGTCAAGTGACTTGCCCAGGGTCACACAGCTGGGAAGTGTCTGAGGCCGGATTTGAACCTAGGACCTCCCGTCTCTAGGCCTGGCTCTCAATCCACTGAGCTACCCAGCTGCCCCCTCCAATAAGATACCCTTTTGAGACCAAACTGAAGAACCATATCCTGAAGCTGCTATATCAGTCATAACATAGAGATGAAACTGTATTTTTTTAAACCCTTACCTTCTGCCTTAGATAAAGATAAAGACATTGACTTAGATTTTCACCATTTGTTACAGAAGTTTAACAGTAAAATATGTATAATAAATCAATACAAAGTAGACAGTACAGTAGCCACGATGGAGAGATCAAAATGGCCCAGGAATAACCTTAGTCAGCATATACTTGCTCTTTGTGCCAGATGAAGAGTTACAGCAGCCTAGGATAATCTCTATTTAGAATATAGATTGACTTGTAAACTATGTCACTGAAGAACAGTGGAAGTTGATGAGTGATAGAACATTCCTCAAATAGCGAAGTGGTATGGGGAAAACAAGTATTTACTTGGCATGAAATCCAAGTAAATTATATACTCCCAAGAACAGTTATGAATGAAAGGACAACAAATAGATTTATATTGAAATGTCTTTATTGTTGATTGTGGAGGCCCTCCCACCCCTCATAACACCTGATGTGAGGAATTGGAAAGGAGAAGAGTGGCAGACCAGATCAAACACAAATAGAAAATAACCATGCAGGAGGTGATATGATTATAGAAGCAAGGTACCTAAAAAGAGGGAGCTATTAAATGTTGGAATACAGCTAGTGTTTTACTGTGAAAAGCTAACCAAAAGGACATTAGCAACCAACCCTGTGCATACTTATCTCTTTAAAATCTTTATGAGAATGAGCTACATGTTTCAAGGTTATCCTGGGTGAAAATGAGAAGATAATAATCAGGCTTTTATGACTCATGTCAGTCAATTGTATGAACATGTAGATGTCAGCTCTATAGAAAAGTATAGAAAATACAGTATTCTGCTGTGATGATTTAAAAAAACCCTATTAGATTTAGAGCCAAAAACAACCTTAAAATAAGTTGTATAAACAATTTCTAGATCAGTAAGAGATTTTCTGATAGATATAAACCAGAAAAAACTTTATTCAATATCTCTGATTATTAATATCAAGTGAGGCATAAAACAAGGCTGTTCTCAAGACTGTTTAATGGAAGATAACCTGTGCAAAGTCCATGTTGAAGAGAAATTCCCAAAAGTATAAAATCTCAGACATACTTTAGAGGTCATCCGCTCATAAGTAGGCAGTATCGGGGCAGGTAGGTGGTTGAGTGGATTGAGAGCCAGGCCTAGAGACAGGAGGTCCTGGGCTCAAATTTGGCCTCAGACACTTCCTAGCGGTTTGACCCTGGGCAAGTCCCTTGACCCCCATTGTGTAGCCCTTACCACTCTTCTGCCTTGGAGCCAAAACACAGTATTGACTCCAAGATGGAAGGTAAGGGTTTAAAAAAAAAAAAAAAAAAAAGTAGGCAGTATCTATCTAGGGAGCGTGCTCTTTATAATGCCCTCAATTTGTCAATAACATTTTCCTGGAGGATTTCCAGGAAGGGGTAACCCATTTTTCTCTAGAGGAAGTTAGGAAATCTTCTTTGCTTTATATTGAGCCTAAATCATGATGTCTATCAAGAACAAGGCTAATCTCTCTTCTACCCCATTGCCCTTCAGATATTCAAAGATAACTGCCATGTCATGTCATCTCATATATCTTCTCAAGGCTAACATCTTGACCTCTTTCAGTGGATCTTTTTTTAAACCCTTATTTTTTGTCTCAGAATTGATACAAGTATTCGTTTAAAGGCAGAAGAGTGGTAAGGGCTAGGCAACGGGTTTAGTGACTTGCCAGAATCACATAGCTAGGTCAGATTTGAACCCAGGACTTCCTGTCTCCAGACCTAGCTCTCAATCCAATGAACTATCTAGCTGCCCCCAGTGGACTTTCATATGACATGGCCTTGAAGTTTCTCACCATCCAAATCACTTTACTCTGCATATATTCCAGCCTGGCAGCATTCTTATAGTATTTGAGATGTGACTTGACCAGAATAGAGCATACTAATTACCATCACATCATTCTGGACCCCATGTTTCTCTTAATAGAATATAAGACCTTTTTTTAGCTATTACCTTGCATTGTTGACTCAGTGAATTTACTTTTAATTATAACCTATTTATGATCCTACAATATCTTAATATGCACTGCTCCTTTTTCCAAGTGAGGCAGTGTGTTTTTTTGTGTTTTCAGAAATTGAAAAGGGCTGTTGATCAGACTCTCCTATTTGTGTTACTTACCCAATTGCCACACCCAGGGAAGAAAGAAACAGACCACACAAGCAATCCTAAAAAGATTTATTGGGTGATATTCTAATTCATAGGAATGATGGAGGCGAGATGGAATGTTCTTCATGTTTGCATCTCTAGTAAGGTTTTCATCAACTCTCTGAGAAACATATCAGATATGTTCATGGGGTGAAGGAAGGGTGGGAGGAGGTGACAACTCCTCAAAAAGCTAATGAGGATCAGGTAGTAACTGAAGGTTCTTTACTTTCTGGGTAGTGTAGAAACCTGTAGTTTTAAATTGGGATTGGGGAGAAGGCACCAGCACCCATGTTATCTTCAGATGTTGTCACCTCCAAACTAGGAAGGGGGGAAGGAAGGTAGTAGATACTCTCAACATGGCTAACAAAGTTCTCTTTTTATACCAAAAAAAAAAAAAAAAAAAAAAAAAGGCCTCATCTCTGACACATTCTAGAAATGTTTCCATTTCTACTTCTCAGAAATTTTAGGGCATCGAACTCAGGATAAGGATCATCTTGCTTATCTCTGCTAAGGATGCAAAACTTAGGTACCATAAAAAACTTTTATGTAGGTGGAACTTAGCATTATTACACATAGCTTCCCAGGAATTTAAGGTTGCAGGGAAGAACAAAATTGTAAATAAATTGCTTATGAATGCAGATAACTATGTCTAAGGAGTTTTTCTGACAAATTTTTATTGCTAAGGGGACTGGCCTTCAATTTTGTTCATTTTTGAAGAATAATAAACCCTTTACTTACCTTTTTTGCTTGATGTATTTCTAGCAAACAATGCCAGTTTTGCTTGCTAGGATAACATTTGCAATTTAAAAATTCTCAAATAATAAGCATATGCTTTTTTGGTATGTTTTAGAAAAGGATATAGAATTGTAGAGGCTGTACATTATGGAATTCCTTGCAGTAGTTACTGTTTTATTGGTCCTGCCATAATCCTAGATTGGCACTGAAATGCTTCATTTTTTTCCCACATCAACTTGTCAAACCTTGTCTCTTCCATCTTGCACTGGTGAAGTTGATTTTTTTTTTAAACAAATGTTCTTATTAATGGTTTTTCTTCCTTATGTCAATGTTCCTTAGCAGTGATCCTCCTTTAGTCCTCCTCTTGTTCTAAAGAAATACATTTAAGTGCAAGCAGCACATAGACAATGCCTAACAGTGCCTGCTTCATTATGCAGCTATAGTCTTCCACCTCTTCCCTGAGAAGAGGGAGGCATGCTCACTTTCAGTCAGTGCCCTGAAGGGTCAGACCCAGCCATAGCTTAGAGTAGAGTTCTGATAGGTTGTTTTTTGTGATCACTACCTGGATTATTCTGATTCTGCTCATTTTCTTCTGCTTCAGTTCATATAAATTGAAAATGATTCTTTTGAACCCAAGCTTAAGACTTTACATTTATTTATGTGAAATTGTATCTTATATCCATCCTAACTTGTCAAGATCTTTTTGGATGCTTAGCTTATCATCCATTGTGTTAGCAATCCCTGTCAATTTTTTTCATCTACATATTTGATAAATTATCATTTATATATTTACCCAGGTTATTGATAAAAATATTAAACAACATAAGGCCAAAGACAGATCCTTGACTGTTCCATTAAGAGATTAATTTTCACTTGACATTGATTTTTTTTTTAAACCCTTGTACTTCAGTGTATTGTCTCATAGGTGGAAGATTGGTAAGGGTGGGCAATGGGGGTCAAGTGACTTGCCCAGGGTCACACAGCTGGGAAGTGGCTGAGGCTGGATTTGAACCTAGGACCTCCTGTCTCTAGGCCTGACTCTCACTCCACTGAGCTACCCAGCTGCCCCTTGGCATTGATTTTTTTTTTTTTTTAATTTTAAACCCTTAACTTCTGTGTATTGACTTATAGGTGGAAGAGTGGTAAGGGTAGGCAATGGGGGTCAAGTGACTTGCCCAGGGTCACACAGCTGGGAAGTGTCTGAGGCCGGATTTGAACCTAGGACCTCCCGTCTCTAGGCCTGGCTCTCAATCCACTGAGCTACCCAGCTGCCCTTGGCATTGATTTTTTTTTTTTTAACCCTTGTTCTTCGGTGTATTGTCTCATAGGTGGAAGATTGGCAAGGGTGGGCAATGGGGGTCAAGTGACTTGCCCAGGGTCACACAGCTGGGAAGTGGCTGAGGCCGGGTTTGAACCTAGGACCTCTTGTCTCTAGGCCCGACTCTCACTCTACTGAGCTACCCAGCTGCCCAGCATTGATTTTTAATAATTATTTTTTTGATCTGACCATTTATTCAGATGGTGAGGTTGACCAGGTATATTTTCAGTAATGTTGTATGGCTGGGAATCATGGAATATCACAGACTTTGAAGACTCAAAATTGTGGTTACCCCAGAAATATATGGTAGGAATAGGAAGGCTATTACCAGTGGTAACTTAGCTTAAGAACTGGTATGAGAGATGTAATCCATTAAAAGGGTTGACTGTGCTTACATAACAAGAGCAGGAGGAAAACAGATGGACAACCTGTGTGTGGCACTGATGGCATGGAATACTAGTAGTGCTAGAGGGAAGATTTTGAGCATGGTTGTCTTCTCTGAAAGACATGGACAAGAATTGCATTGAATGAAGAGATTATCATACCTATATTCTAGATAGGGAGGTAAACATGCAAAGTCATAAGGATGGAAATTCATTTGGCATAATGGAGAGATGAACTTACTTGGAACAGAGGGTTCTGTAAGAGGATAGTGAGAGGTAAGGATAGAAAAATCCTTTGGACACGTATTTTGGAGGACCTTGAGTGCCAGGAAAAAGAGCTTAGACTTTTGTTACTTAAGCAATAGGGAATGAGGGAAGGATTTAAAGATAATATAGTTCTTATTGTTTTTGCATTGCCTTCCTTTCAGAATATACAGTCTTCCTTAACTCCTTTACCTACTAATACTTAACTCCTTTATCTACTAATAGATTTTGAACCAGATGATTTTTTGAAAAACAACCTTCTGCCTTATTATCAGTTCTAAGAAAGAAGAGTGGCAAGGCCTAGGCAATTGAGGTTAAGTGACTTGTCCAGGGTCACATAGCTAGGAATTGTCTGAAACCAGATTTGCCCAAGTCCTCCTGACTCTAGGCCTGGTGCTCTGGCCTAAAATGATTGATATTTTATTGCTGTTAGTTTATAGTATAGGAGAGCATTCTCATTTTCAATTTTCAGAGTACTGTGGATGCTTTTTTAAGAAATACATTTTGTTTTTATGTCATACTTTAAAAAAACAACAATAAAAATCCCTTACCTTCTGTCTCAGAATCAATACTAAGAGCAGTAAGGGCTAGGCAATTGAGGTTAAGTAACTTGCTCACGAACCTCCTGTTTCCAGATCACATTTATTTCTAAATATCTCTTGCCTTTCTTTATAATAAAATTTGTTAAGGAGAGGGAAGAAGCATTTTGGCAAAACCTACCAGTATATTGACTACAGGTGGCTGTTTATTCCACATGCATAATACCTAGTGAAGGAAGAGAGGTTCATCTTTTAAACTCTTCTTTGGGATTAAGCTTGGTCATTATGATTACATAGCTTCAGTTTCATTTGTTTTAGTCATTGTAGTTTTGTTTTACTTTACACTACTTCAGTTGATATGGTTTCCCATGTTTCTTTGAATTTTTCATATTCATAATAATATTCTGTTGCATTCATGTATTATAATTTGTTTATCTACTTCCTAATCACTGGGCACCAACTTGCCAGTTTTTTACTACCACAAAAAAGTGCTGCTATGAATATTTTTGATACATATAAGACCTTTCTGGGGTCAGAACCTTAAGATCTTTTTCATCATCTTTGGCTTAGGATCAAAAAAATTCCTTTCTGATGATCTGTTTAATTTTAACCTACTTGATTTTAGTTCTGATCAATACTTAAACAAAACCTGTGTTTAAAAGTGGCTGTTGTCATATTTCTCCTTCATTATGTAACATCTGAAAGGAATAATTGCTTCTCTCCTGACTAATTCTAAAGTCCCTTGCTTACTGGCTTTGGTTCCCACCACTGCCAGAACTGTTCTCTCTCCGAAATTTTTTTTAATGACCTTTCTCAGTTTTTGTGCTAGTTGACCTTTCTGTGCATTTGTTGTTATTGTCCATTCCATCCTTGTTACTTTTTCTTTCCCTGGCTTTCTTGACACTGTACTCTCATAATTTTCCTACCCTTCTGACAATTCCATCTGTCTCCTTCAGAGGCTCTTCCCACATCCTAAATGTGAACCTCCCCCAAAAGATTTCTTCTTGGCACTTAAATTTCTGTAGTCTCTCTCGGCAATCTTAACTAATTTCATGCCTTCAATCATTTATTCCATTTGTTTGACTTTAAGATCACTAAAACTAGTCCCAATCTTTTTTCTATACTTTAATCCTGTATCTTCAACTCCCTGCTGGACATTGCTACCTCTATCCTGCTAGCATCTCAAACTCAACATTGGCCATCCCTTTTCCTCTTCCTTGTAACTGTTAAATTTAATGGTTTGGCTAAATATATGAAAATTATAAATCTTTTATTTACAAAAGATCTGGAAAGAGTGAAAGCAGAGGGATACAAAAGGGTAGAGAAGACATTAGCCTAACCTAACTAAATACTGTTCCAGTGCTTGGCTCAGCCAGGACTTGTTAACCTTCAACTGGAATTAAACTCTCTCCAGAAGACAGAAAGGGAAAGCCAGCTATCCACTCACCCAAGATCCCTCCAAGAAGCAGGTCAAGACAATGACTTGAGCTCAAGGTGACTCCTGAGGCCTGAGCCAACCTTCTTCTTGAAACTGACTTCTTTCTTGGAGTCTACTCTCTTCTTGGAGTCCATTCCCCAGCCTCAGAAATTCAGGGCCTTTTATAGTGGCTTCTTGTCTCCTCCCCTCTTCACAGGGGCCAATCACAGCTTCCAAATAGTCTAGCACTGCCCAGGGGGCAGTGTTTGTGTGAACCAGTTAGTTCCCCACCTTCTGGAGGGGTGAATACTTATTGAAAGAGTTTACAGTTTCTGAGAGTGTGATCCCTTAAAAGAATTCACAAGTTGCTGACTGTTTGAGTTAGAAAAAAGGGTGGAGCTCTCCAAGTATCTTGCTGGCTTCTCACCTAGCACTAAGTAGGGTGTGAATTCACTAAGAGGTTTGCTAGCTCCTCCACATTAGTTCAAGCTTATACTTAAGTTGGTGTTAACCAAAGTGTTAGCTCCAACTAGGCAAAGAGAATAAAGGATTCCCTTTCATAAGTGTGAACTCAAAGAGAACCAAAAATTCCCTTTTACACCCTGCAGAAAGAAGCCAACTTTTTTTTTCTTTCTTTTTTTAACTTTTACCTTTGGTCTTTTTTTTTTTAACTTTTACCTTTGGTCTTAGAATTGATACTAAGAAAGGGCTAGGCTGCAGATGGCAAACCTATGACACGTGTGTCAGCACTGACACGCGTAGCCATTTTTGATGACATGCAGCTACATATAGAGAAGTCTGGGGTCGCATGCTGAGGATGAAACATTTGCTGTAGTGTAGACACTCTGCACTATGTATTGATTCTAAGGCAGAAGAGTGGTAAGAGCTAGGTAATGGGGGTTAAGTGACTTGCCCAGGGTCACACAGCTAGTCACACATGACTATTCTACCTATGTTAATTTACCTATTTTGGTTTATTAAATAGTTATATATTATAATTATACATTTTTGTTATTTAAACTATAAATATCACAAAATTATGGGTTTTTTTTTTTTCTCAAAATGACACACCACCTGAGTTATGCTCGGTTTTTTGGTGAATTTTGACACACCAAGCTCAAAAGGTTGCCCATCACTGGGCTAGGCAGTTGGGGTTGTGACTTGCCTAGGGTCACCCAGGCAAGAGATGTATGAGGCCAGATTTCAATCTACCAACTTTATTATAATTGATATATATTACTATCATCTTAGTTATCAGGTTCTAAATCTGGGTCATTACTTCCCCCCTACTCCCTTCCTTTTATTCTTGACCTGTATCATCAGTTGACAAATCCTAATAATTCTTTAAA
This sequence comes from Gracilinanus agilis, assembly GCF_016433145.1. Taxonomy (NCBI): domain Eukaryota; kingdom Metazoa; phylum Chordata; class Mammalia; order Didelphimorphia; family Didelphidae; genus Gracilinanus; species Gracilinanus agilis. The sequence continues at coordinate 74,501,250 of NC_058132.1, read as the reverse complement.
ATCTCTTGGAATTCATTCCTGCTTTCATTTCCATTTCTGTTGTCCTGGTTCATACTATCCATACCTCTTCCCTGGAATATTATAATAGCTTTTGTAAGAATTTAAATTTAGGTCTTATGATAAATATGAGAATTCTAAAGTAATATTGCGGTTGCAGATTTAAAAATATTACAGCTTAAGTGAAAATGACTTAGTTTTATTTACAAAGAGGTGGAAGGAGTGAAAGTGAAAAAAATGTAGATAGACAGAAAGTACTGCCTAGCTACAAAATACCCTAAGTTTAATCCTAATGTCTCCAGACTGCATATGTGAATCTGAAAGTGAATCTCGCCAGAATCCAAAGTCCTAACTAGGAAGCCAAAATCTGAAGATGCTGAAGAATCCTCTGAGAACCTGCAGTGTACTCAAGGCTAAGACCACCAAAAATATTACCAGAACTCATGCTGAAGGGAGTGTCCCACCAAACGCCAACAAGCAGAGAGGGCCTCCTCACTGAAGAACCAAGGAAGGAATCACTCCACTCACCACCACAAGCCAACACAGGATCCAGGGAAAGAGTCTCCTCTTCCAACCTGGCTCACCAACACAAGAGAGCGAGAATGACTGAATCCTCAAGCTGGCCTTTTTTAAAGCAGTTTTCTCAATATCACTTTACAGGAACCAAGCAGTCTTTCAATTTGCCTAGCACTGCCCGAGGGGCGGGGCAGTAGCCTCTGGAGTTGTCATGTACTCTAGCAAGTGACTTGTGAACTTTCATACTTAGTGACTGGTAAAGTACTAAGTAGGGCTACTTAAGTTTTTGATTGACTAACTTAAAAGTTGTTGATTGATAGACAAGGAAAGTTTGATTTACTCTTCACTCTTTTTAATTAATCTTTCAGTTTTTATCTTTATAATCTCATTCCCTCAACACCCCTGATAAATAACTTTCCTAATGCACAGTTCTGATCACTTCACTCTCTTACTTAAAAACCATAAGGAACCATAAGGACATGTCCAGTGTCTACCAGAAGAAGGCCTGACTCTGTATCTTGACCTTTAGGGATCTCCATAACCTTTTCAAGCTTTATCTCATGTTTCTCTCTTCTAAAAGATAAATAGGATAAAATTTCTCTTATCCTGATCTCATCCTGCCCTTTGCTTACATTGTTCTCTGTACTTGGCATGCACTGTTCTTTACCCTTCACAGTTCTCTGCCAGTTTTAATTTTGGGGGGGCAACTTTGTTATGGGTTCATCCATGAAGCTTTCCCACAGCTCCTGGTCATAAAGGAATCACTCAACACCCCACTCCCACCCTCCCGCCCCTAATCTCTTGTGGAATTTTGATCTTCTCCTTTTCACTTTTCTTACTCAGATTTTTATTGCTACTTTTCACAGACATTTCATCTTAATTACTACATTATAAAGTCTTTGAGGGCAGGGACTATATCTAATTTATCTTTATATCCTTGTGACCTACCACCATTCTTGACATGTAGATGTTTAGTACGTATCTGAGTTGTATTTGAGTATTTGAGGTAGAATAAAGGGAATCCAGAAGTTTTTTGGCCATTCTCAAGCCTAGAGTGAAAGTTTTCATTATAATAAATCAAATCTGTTTAAAATTACAGAATTTCAAGGCAGACAAAGTCCTCAGGTGTCATCTAGTTTACCTGTTACGGAATAAGAATCTCCTTAGACATCTATGATAAGTGGTTATCCAACTGTTACTTGTAAACCTCAAGTGAGAGGGAACATCTTTACCTCCTGAGAGAACTCATTCCATTTATAGAATTCTGTTAGAAAGAAGCCTAAATCAACTTTTCTGTCACCTTTCCCCAGCTAGTTGTGCCCCCTGGAGCTAAGCAAAACAAACCTAATTCTTCTCCAGAATGACAGCTCTTCCTAAGAGAGTGGTCAGAGCCATCTCAGAACTTTCCCTTTCTCCGTGCTAAATTCAAATAGCAACAAAAAGCATTTATTAAGGCCCTTGTCTGTTCTAGGCACTGAGGTTTTCAAGACAAAAATGTCCCTTCCCTCAAGGTGCTTACATTCTGTTGGACTAAAAGAAACACAAAATAATACAAGGTCATTTGAAGAGGAAAGGAACACTTAATACCTTGGGGTAGAAGTGGAAGAGGAATCAAGTCAGGTTTCTGACACCAAGCACTAAGATGGCTTTGTATGTGCTGTGTGTTCATTTGTGCATAGATAAGTTGGGACTTTACCTTTAGGGCTTGTTTATGCCTTTGTATCCCCCTGTGTCGAAGCACTTAAACTCTTGAATTGAATTGAGTTAAATTCTTGGAGATGATGACATCTGAACTAAGTGATAAAGACAAGGATTCAGAAAGGCAGAGATAAAGGAGGTGGGTGTTCTAATCATGCAACCTTGTACAAAGGTATGGAAGCTAGAGATGATGTGTTGAGTTTAGAGAAGAATTTAGTCTAGTTGGACTGGGAGATAGAATCTGTGAAAGGGAATGATACAAAATCAAGGCAGAAGGTAGTTAAATTGTGGAGGGCCTTAAATGACAGTCTGTGGCAGTGATGGCAAACCTTTTAGACACTGTGTGCCATGCCCTGACCCCCCAGACTGGTTGGCATGCGAGTCCCTCTGCCTTTCTAGTAACTAACTCTAGTGAGTGACTATATGGTGCACATGTTCACAGAGAAATCTTTGTGTGCCATCTTTGGCACGTGTGCTATAGGTTCACCATCACCGGTCTATGCCACTTATATTTCAGGCATTGGGAAACCTTTGTGATTCTGTGGACCACTGAAGCCTTCTGAGTAGTGAGGCAACATGTTAGATGTGTTCCTTAGTAATATTATTTTGGTAGCTTTGTGGAAGGCAAATTAGCATTGTAATAGTCCAAATGAAAGGTAATAAAAGCCTGAATAAGAGGAGCAGCCACATAAGCAAAGAGGGAGAGAGATGCAAAAGATTTGTGGAGGCTCAAAACATGATTATCTCTAACTAAGCCTAGCATTGTACGTCTCACATAGTAGACTTTAATAAAGTATTTCTGGATTGGATTAGTATTCAGAAGGGAGAAAGGACTAACTGAGGTTAGGCTAGTAGGAGGAGTGAATTTGTTAGTTAGGACTGAGAAATCAAGGGTGCCATCTTCCAGGATATTGTGATGGATGGCATCAGTTTTCAGGGTTTGTTTTCTGAATACAGAAGAACAATGGGAGGGGTAGAATTTATATAGAGGACATCCCATGGAATGGATTGCCTCAGGATGTGATAGGTTCTTTTTCATTAGATATTTTCAGATATATGTTGAATGACCACTTGTTGGGTGTCAGAATGGGGATTCCTTTCATTTAGGGATTGGACTAGATTAGGCTGCTCATGGCCCTTCAGACTCTCAGATTTTGTAAATCAATTAATTATTCAGTGAACCGCAGTATGCTAAGCACGGAAGATATAAATGAGTAAAAAAAAGTTTCTGCCCTTAGTGAGCTTACAGCTTACAGGGAAAGACAATACACAAAAGATATAAATGAGTAAAAAAAAGTTTCTGCCCTTAGTGAGCTTACAGCTTACAGGGAAAGACAATACACAAAAGGAAGCTGAAAAGGAGGGGAGGAGAAGGTACCAGAGTTGGGGTCTGATGGAGAAAGTCGGTCAGAAAAATCCCAAAAGTAGAGTAGTCAGGAGAGAAATTTTTGTTGTTTGAGCCAAGTTCCCCTTAAATCAAACTTTGGAATTTTTGGCCCTACTCTCTAATCAGAGAGGCAGAGGGGTGATGAGGTAGAGTGTCAAGAATGATAAGATCTTAAGGACTGATGAAGATATCCCAATACTGAGCTTCTTGGGGCCTGGTAGAGAAATCAATCAAAGAAGTCTTGTGATCCTGTAATAGATAGAGAGATAGTTCTGTTACCAACGATAATGGGTAGATTAGAAAAGCATTTTTGTGGTGAGTGAATAAGTTCAGTTTTTGCCAGAGTCAACACTAGATTTTGTACAAGCAGTTAAAACCCCACAACATGGGTTGTGTCTGTTTCTCCCATTATTTAAGGGTTTTTATCTCCTGCAAAGCCTGGGTCTTAGTAGAATTTTCAGGTAGAGTCAGCTAGAGAATGGTCAGATATAGTCCTACTAGATAGAGGACAAATTTTTTGATTTGTAGATTATATCGTTTGACTATAAACTTAACAGTTTAGTTGTAAAGACTCCAACTACCAAACTTCCATCTCACCTTAAAAACAAAAACAAAAAACCTTACTTGCTGTCTTACCATTTCTAAGTCAGAAGAATGGCAATGGCTAGGCTATCAGGAATAAGTGGTTTGCCCAGGCTTTACATAGCTTTCACTTGAACTCAGGTCTTCCTTCTAGGCTTGGTGCTCTATCATGTTCTTTAGGAGGTAAGGTCAAAGAGATGTTAGGGTCTGACCCAGTGAGAAAAGAGCCATGAATAAATGTTGGGGTCTGACCCAGGGAGAAAGAAGCCACAAATAAATTTCATAGAGATGCCTCTGTATTCTGCTGAAGGCCATAGTAAAGCTATTTACGCAAGCAGCAGGTAGGATATCTGGGAATGAACTATGGCCCCTGGGATTGTTTGGGTTTGTAGAGGAGCCCTACAGATGTTTTGGATAATGTTTTTACATAAATAATATTATGTGGGAAAGAAACGTCTCCTAAATATGATGTAATGCTTAGCACTCTACTCTATAAAAATCTTTCTCATATCTATAATAAACTGCGCTTATGCAAGACCCCCGTCTGGCCCTTACTTTTCCTTTCAGTATTGAAATCCTAGCATCAACACCTAGCTGCCCCTTCTCACTTTAATATGAAGGAAGGGTTTTAGAGAACCCCAAGTTAGGTAGAATATGCTAAATGAACCCCTCTAGCTTCTGGATGGCTCAGGTATCTTAGAATCCAGGGTGTTGTCTGCCATTCTTTCTTGTCTATTTTTAAATGAATAAACTTCATCATGAGAGGTTTTCAGAGTCTTACTCTCTGCTGCTGGGGTAATAAGGCTGAAGTACCAGGTGGTGAGAGATGAGTGGGCTAAGGGACATGCACTGCAGAGACAATCTTGGAGCTGTTAATGGTTCCATTTTGAGACCTGGACACCAGGATGTGTGTACTTTGCCAAACCTCCCTTGGTGAAGTTTTGGCAGGATCACTGCAATGTGAAACCTTTGAAGAGCTGATATTTTACTGAAAGGGCTATTTCTGCACAATTGGGAAGGCACAATTTGTAACCACATGCTATATTCATTACAGAATCTTAATTGGAATGGACTTCAGAGTCCCATCTAGTTCAACATGTACTTGAGCAAAAGCCCTCCCTTCTTCAACATACCCAACAAATCATTCACCTTGTTCTCAGAGACCTCCAGTGAGGGAATGTATATAAAAATCCAAGGCAAACTTTTAGTAGCTCTAATTTTTAGAAAGTTTTCCCCTATATTTGATCTAAATTTGCCTCTTCAACTTCTCATTGCTCCTAGTTCTGCATTCTGGGGTCACACAGAACAAATCAAATCTCTTTCATGGGGGCAATCCTTTCAATATATGAAATGAAATGAAGGTGGTTTGTGTGTGTTCCCTGAGTCTTTTCTTTAGGCTAACTATCTCCACTTTTCTCAACCAACCTTTACCCACTGAGACCCTTCACCATCCTGGTTGTTCTCTTCTTTACGCTCTCTGTGACTGGCCTTCCCAAAAGTTGACCCCTAGAACTGAATACAACATTCCAGATATGTCTTAGCTTAGAAGACTGAACTGTTATCTCTTTAGTTCCCTGAATGAAACCCAAGATAGTATTGACTTTCTTGATGGCTTTGACATGCCATATATTCATATTGAGCTTGTGTATTAACTGATTCTTTCATTTAAGTTTTTTTTCCTGAAAAGTGATAAGTGATGTGTTTGAAAGAATTCTTAGACATTCTCATAGGCTTCAAATAAATAGCTAATGCATTAATGCCAGGATATGGTAATGCTGTGAACTAAATTTAAGACATTTCTTTTATTGGGTTGTTGTTCTAATAATGTTTTATAAAGGTTTCATAGTTCTGGGAAACTATTGCCCATCCCTGAAAACTCCCTTCTCTTGGCCTGTAGTTTTCTTGGTTGCCTGTGTCCATTGCAAGTCTTGTGATAATCCTTGTAAGATGACTGTCCTTGAATGCAATGCCTGGTTCCTATATACTTGCCTTCTGGATACCAAGTCCGATGATGTGCTTAGGCTCCAGCCTAAATAAGGGCCCCTGAATGCCGACTTTTGTGTATTGTAGGTGCCTTAGGTGAGTTATGTGCCTTGATGGATCAAGTTGCTAATGGGGAATATCAAAAGCAGAACCAGCGGTGGCAACACCCATCAGACCTCACCATGAGGTAAGTAAGTGATTTGAGGGAAGAGAAGGACAGGGCTTAGCTCCAGGAAGAGACTGATATATCTTTGCAGGGTTATTAATTTATCTTCTCCAAAGTATTGAAAGGGAGAACTAAGACTATAGATAGACCTGGTGGTCAAAGAATAGGCTCTGTTTGATTCAGTCATTTTGGTGCCTGCCTATAGCTGGGACAGCTTACACCATATATCTGGATGTCCTCAAAATAGATAAATGATTTAGAGGTAGCGGATAATATAAGTAAATTACAGGAACATGGCAAAAAAATTACCTGTTAGATCTCTAGCCAAGAGAAGAATTCATGACTAAACAAGGTAAAGAGGAACATGGGAGGTAAGATGGATAATTTAACAAAATTAAAATGGATAATTTAAATTAAAAAGGGTTTGCACAAATAAAACCAGTTCAGCTGAAATTAGAAGGAAAACAGGGAACTGGAAAAAATTTTATAGCAAATTTTTCTGATAAAGGTCTCATTTCTCAAATGTATAGGGAACTGAGCCAAATTTATAAAAGTTAGAGCCATTCTTCGTTTGACAAATGATCAAAGAAATATGAACAGGCATTTTCCAGAAGAAATCAAAGCTCCCAATAGTCATATGCTTTAAATCACTATTAATTAGAGAAATACCAATTAAAACAATTCTGAGGTATAGCCTCACACCCATCAGAAAACATTTTTTAAAATAAAACAGGGTAGATATTGGTAAAAATAGCATCTTTAGTCAGGAGATGTGAATGATCTGGCCCCTGGATAACATTGTGGCAAATCACTTAAGTGTCCTCTCTTCAGTTTCCTCATCTGAAAATAAAGCTCTATATGTATGTGTGTATCTGTTGACAGCGTGCTGGGTAGAAAGGGCACCACACTGGGGTATCAGGAGATCCTGGCTTCTTGTTCCCTCTTTATTCCTTATTTTCTGGCTCACTTAACCTCTGGCCTCACAATTCTTATCTATAAAATGAGTTTGAACTTGACCCTTTGTAGCTATAAAATTCTGTAATTCTAAGAGTTGTAACAATAGTCTAGCAAGATAACTCTGACTGGAACCTAAGGAGATCCAAGGTTTACTTTAACATTCATTAGGTGCCATTTATGTGCTTAACATGGGGAGAAAGACAAAAGTTAAATAGAATGTGGTCCCTGTCCTCAGGTGGATCAATATTGTCTTCTTGAACCAGTTCCTTCTCTGGTACTCAACTGCAATTTTTTTAAACCCTTACCTTCTGTCTTAGTGTCAATTCTAAGAAAGAAGAACAGAATGGAGTAGACAATCACAGTTAAGTGACTTGCCCAGGGTCACCCAGCTAGGAAGTGCCAGAGGCTATAGAACTCCAGGAACTCCTGACTCCAGGTCTGACTCTGTCTATTGAGCCACCTAGCTACCCCTACTCAGCTGCATTCTATAAGATTCTCTGTTTCTTCATGGAGTCAGGGGGTACTTGGTTATAAAAATGTTGGAAGAATCATATTGTCATTTCATTGTAGTATAATCTTAGAGGGATCCTTGTATTTGGGAAGGACCCCAGAGTGTCTAGCTCACTTCTCCCTGAATCTCTTCTGCACCATCCCAACATGCATTCATCCAGCTTATTCTTGAAGATCTTTAAGAATCAGAAATCTGTCATAACCTATTTTAATTTTGGTCAGATCTAATTTGTTAGAAAATTCAGTAATAATAGCATTTATTTGAATATTTTATGATTGACAAAGCAATTACATAGCAATGATATTATGAAAAAGGTAATGTAAAGATTAATTATCTCCATTGTCTAGATGAGGTAAGTGAGGCACAAAGATGTAGAGAGACTTTCCTAGGGCTATAACATTTGGTTTTTCTGTCATTCCCCCTAGGTCTTAGTTTTTCCCCTCTAGGGCTAAGCAAACAAGCATAATTCCTTTTCCAAATGACACCCCTTCATTAAATTTTTTTTTAAACCCTTAACTTCTGTGTATTGGCTCCTAGGTGGAAGAGTGGTAAGGGTGGGCAATGGGGGTCAAGTGACTTGCCCAGGGTCACATAGCTGGGAAGTGTCTGAGGCTGGATTTGAACCTAGGACTTCCCATCTCTAGGCATGACTCTTAATCCACTGAGCTACCCAGCTGCCCACCCCCCCTTCATTAAATTTGAACAGAATTATCATTCCCTTTTCCCTTCTGTGCAAATCTTTTCCTCCAAGTTAAATGTCAGCAGTTCCTGTGTCTGATTCTGGTGGTGGACTGGCATAGTTCCCAGTCCCCTAACTATCATGGTTGCTCCATTTTAGACAGAGTCCAGACTGTCAGTGTGCCCCCTCCTTAAATTTGGTCCTCAGAATGAGAGTCTAGCTGTGTTCTAATCCTGGCAGGTGAAGCTGGGTCATTTCTCTCCCTCTGGACACTAAATTGACTCTTGAGCTTATAGTGCACGAAAACCCAGAGTCCTTATTATGTAAACTGTTGTCTGGCCATGTTTACTCATTATAGTCTAAAGGTTGATTTTTTTAAAAAAATCCAACTTAATATTTAGCCTTATTAAATTTCATCTTTTTTAAAATAAAAAATATTTTATTCCAAATTATATGTAATAACAATTTTCAGTATATGCTTTCCGAAATTATAAGATCCACATTGTCTCCCTCTCTCTTCCCCCTGTCTTGGAGATGGTAAGCAATTTGGTCTGAGACCATACTTTTATATTGGTCATTGTTGTAAGAAGAATAATCATAAAACCAAAACCCCAAAATAAAACTCTAAATAAACAGGTGAAAGATAGTATGCTTTGATCTGCATCTGATTTCCAATAGTTTTTTCTCTGACGGTATATACATTGCACAATATTGCTGTTACTGTGTACAGTATTCCTCTGGTTCTGCTTATTTCATTCTGCATCAGTTCACGTAGATCTTCCCAGCTTTTTCTGAAATCTTTTTCTCCTGCTCATTGTTCCTTATAGCACAAGAGTATTCCAACACTAACATATACCACTGTTTGTTCAGCCATTTCTCAGTTAATGAACATTCCCTCAATTTCCAATTTTTTACCACCACTAAAAGAGCTGCTACAAATATTTTTGTACCAGTAGGTCCTTTCCTCCTTTATTTTTTTAATTTCTTTGGGATACAGACCCAGTGATGTTATTACAGGATCAAAGGGTATGCACATTTTTATAGCCCTTTGAACATAGTTCCAAATTGCCCTCCCGAATGTTTGGATCAGTTCACAACTCCACCAACAATGCATTAGTGTTTCAATTTTGCCACATCCCCTCCAACATCATTTTCCTTTATTGTCATATTGACCAATCTGATAGGTATGAGATAGCACCTAAGCATTGCTTTAATTGGTATTTCTCTAATCAAGAGGGATTTAAAACATTTTTTTAAAGTTCATTTAATCAATTAATTTGTAATATTTTCCCGTGGTTACATGAATCATGTTCTTTCCCTCCTCTCCTCCTAACCCCCTCTCATAGCCAATGAGCAATTCCACTGGGTTTTTACATGTGTCATTGATCAAGACCTATTTCCATATTATTAATATTTGCACTAGGGTGATCATTTAGAGTCTACATCCCCAAACATATCCCCATCGACCCATTTGATCAAGCAGTTGTTTTTCTTCTGTGTTTCTACTCCCATAGTTCTTTCTCTAGATGTGGATATGTTTCTTTCTCACAAGTCCCTCAGAATTGTCCTGAGTCATTGCATTGCTTCTAGTATAGAAGTCCATTACATTTGATTGTTCCACCCTGTATCAGCCTCTGTGTACAATGTTCTCCTGGTTCTGCTCCTTTCACTCTGCATCAATTCCTGGAGGTTGTTCTAGTTCACATGGAATTCTTCCAGTTCATTATTCCTTTTAGCACAATAGTATTCCATCACCAATAGATACCACAATTTGTTAAGCCATTCCCCAAATGAAGAACACTCCCTCATTTTCCAATTTTTTGCCACCACAAAGAGCTCAGCTATAAATATTTTTGCACAAGTCTTTTTCCTTATTATCTCTTTGGACTATAAACCCAGCAGTGGTATAGCTGGATCAAAGGACAGGCAGTCTTTTAATGCCCTTTGGGCATAGTTCCAAATTGCCCTCCAGAATGTTTGGATCAGTTCACAACTCCACCAACAATGCATTAGTGTCCCAATTTTGCTACATCCCTTCCAACATTTATCATTTTCTATTATTGTCATATTGACCAATTTGGTAGATGTGAGATAGTACCTAAACATTGTTTTAATAGGCATTTCTCTAATCAAGAGGGATTTAGAACATTTTTTGGTATAAAGACCCTTAACTTCTGTGTATTGGCTCCTAGGTGGAAGAGTGGTAAGAGTGGGCAATGGGGGTCAAGTGACTTGCCCAGGGTCACACAGCTGGGAAGTGTCTGAGGCCAGATTTGAACCTAGGACCTCCTGTCTCTAGGCCTGACACTCAATCCACTGAGCTACCCAGCTGCCCCATAAATTTCATATTTAGAGGCAGTATGACATAGTAAATAAAAGGCTAGCCTCAGAGTGAGGGAAATTCTTGTTCATCCTAGCTTTATGACCCTGGACAAGTTCCTTCACATCATAGGGTCCCAATTAACTCTAACTTGAGGAACACTCACTAATGGGCATTAGTTGAGGTGACTTCTCTATCAGGAGGTCCTTATATGTCTGGGATCACAGACCCAATCCCCCAAAAGGTAATAATTTCATTTTATTAAATGAGGCCTAGTGTTCCAATCTGTTGAGGGATGGACATTGGAGTTCATGAGAGGCTATGTACCAGGGGATCCAATCAGCTAATGGCTGAGCTGAGAATAGAGCCTAGATCTCTTGATCACCATTCCTTGTCTTTTGATGATAACATGTTTTGTCCGACATGAGAAGATGCTCATAAATAGCAGAAGTAGCAATATCTGGCTGGAGAAAAGGACCTCAGAGAACTATAAGCTGGTCAGGTACACTTGATATAGAACATTTCGAATTGAGAAGTTAAGGCAATCCCCTAATTTAGCCTTCTGTCTTAGAATGGGCCTAGTCTGGGCTATATGGTCATTCTTTTCTTTTTTTCCTTATTCATTAATTGTGTAGACTTGGGTTGTTGGGGTTTTTTTATGTCCCGTCCCCGTTTCCCCTCCCTCCCCCCCTCCCCCCCAGTCCTCTGGCTTCTGGCTGCCCCTTTTGCCTAAAGAGGTCCCCATTCAGCTCACCAACTATGGTTGCTTCCTGCTGCTCATTAAATTGTAAAAGCATTCCCCCAACATACTTTATGCTGATTTCTGGGCTTTTGGAGCATGAATGTAGCCATTCCCCTAATATCATTATGGCTGAGTTTGATTATTCTGAATGGAACTTAATTTTAAAGACCTTGACCCAAGTCATTTCCTAATTCATATTTTTGCTTAACATCTTCTGCCCCAGAGCTTTTGGAAATAAGAAAAACTGCCCCAAGGCTATTTCAATGCTGGTGTTGGTAGCTTTCTTTTTGATGAGCTGAATGTCATTGTGAATCTGGTATTGGTATGTATATAAAATAGATCAGAGGAGGAGAGACTAAGATTAAAGAGAAATGTTTGGAAACTTGCAGTACTCCTGACCTGACTGATAGGTTGTAGAAAGGAATAAATGAGAGAGTTAGGAAGAGGCTGTAGAAATCTCATTGATTTGGAATGAGATGACCTGGGTTTGAATGCCAGCTGTGAGATCATGGGCAAACTGTTTCATCTCTAGGTGTTAGTTCCCTTGAACGTAAAGTGAAAGTGTTTGGAGTAGATTGCTAAAGAATCTTTCAGCTTTAAAATCTATAAGCCCAGGATAAAGATTTTGGATGCTATTTATTTGTCATAAATAGTAATACATTGAGGTTAGAATTTTACTTTTAGATAATAATTGTCCACCTTCCTTTAATGCTATATCAGGTACAAAGCACCTTGCTTCCAGTGACACTACAAAGTAGTGGTGTAAATATGGATTATTACCACATTTTATGTTGCAGAGAGAATCTTAGATAAACCATTTGCCCATTGTCACAGGTTAGCAAGTGTTAGAATTGTAATTCAAACCCATGACTTTGGACTCCACAACCAATTTGTTTTACCTTGATGTTACATATAATGGCTCACATTTTTAAGGTTTTCTGAAACTTTTTCCATATGACATCTCTAGTTCAAGTACTATCATTGCTTTACAGGTGAAGAAGATAAGGCCTAGCTTGTCTAAGGCCACATATCTAGTGGGTGGTAGATCAGGGATTAGATCATCTACTTCTAAATCAGAAATATTCTTTCTTCTCCTATCACAGAAGGGCAGTATGGGACTTCTTTGCTTCAATCCAGTGGAATTGGCCAATCCTTAAACCTGTATCATAATGCTCACATGATGAGTTACTTTTTCTGGGAATTTCTAATTTTAACTCTTGTGTCCTAAGCATCCTTCAGCTATGTTAGACGGGGTCCTTTTGGAGGTATAGGGCCAAAATGAAGAATGAAATAGATACTGCTATAAATGTCCCGATGGTGATTTCTGTGCCTTTGTATTACTTTTCAACTATACATAGTAAGAGCATCTGTATGTTTCTGTAGCACATATCACCATAATGTCTAGGTGCTAATTAAGTGGTTCTGAGGGGGAGAGAAAGGAACTATACTATTTACTATACAAATATCAAAAATAATCACAAAAAATGGTGTTGGAGAAGGAAGTATTGTCTAATGGTAACAATTGAAATGTCATTTTCAGAGATTCTTGTAAACTAATGAGGTCACTAAAATGATTCTGCTGGCCTTTTCTACATGCAAACTTCCATACCAACACTGATTTTCACAAAAATTTATCTTTTTTCCTCTCTTCCTGGCAGAAACTACCCCCGATTCAGACAGAAGCCCTTACAGAGGTACAGCCTGACTCAGTGGGTGGACAGGAACCTTCGCAGCCATCGTCGGTTCCAAGGCCTTGCTGATCAGTTCCAACACACTCCAGTTGTTTCATCCCCCCACCTATGAAGGAGCTGCTCTAAGACACCCCATCAGTATTCAGAACAATTTTTGTTCCTTTCCGTTTGCTTTATAGACTTCTGAATGATTTTATTTTAATAAGACTTTTTAATGACCATGTCACCTTTGAAAGTGCCCGTTCGTAGACATCATCTGTTTTGTACAAGGTCCTTTTTGTTTTCTGTAGTCATAGCAAGGTGATGTGTGTGTGTGTGTGTGTGTGTGTGTGTGTGTGTGTGTGTGTGTTTTGTGTGTTTGTATTTCTAAAAATTCATTTTGATCAAAGCCAGCTGTCTCTCAAGAGCCAGTACCTGGCCGAAACACCTAGCCTTAAGCAGAGTGACCCTCTACCATACAGAGTAGAAACTCACTTCTGATGTCTAGAAAAGGCCCTGTTAGATCTTTTTAAAGGCAGTAATACCAGCCCACAAAGTATAGTATTTATTAGCTTTAGTTACTCTGCAACCAAGACTGGATTAGTTTTTTATTTTTGAACTCAGTACCTCTCAGTATTTTGTAGATTGCTAAACTGTGGGCATTTGAATTGAATTTAGTAAGGCAGCAGTATTATGGAAAGGACATAATAGAGCAAATTTATTAGCTCCCTTCTCCCCTTTCTTTACCTTCAAGACACCATTGTCTTGTGGCTTTTTATTCCTCATTAAACAATTTCATTTTGCATGTCAGTGTTTGCAGACATCCTGCACCTGCGTATTGTGACTAACTGGAATAATGCCTGATCAGTATCTTTGGACCCTGGTTGAATCTCCCTTCTTAAAGAAGTTCTCCCTGTTTTCTTTATATAGTAGCTGCCACTTGAGGTTTCTGCTTTGAAGCATTCCTACAACTTCTCTGCTGTCTTATGGAAGGACTGCCTTGAAACCTTAATTGTATATAACAGACCAGAAATGTAGATTAAAGGAGAGTTGTCAGTAGGTTTTTACCCTTCTCAGCTTTAAATACAAGCTATTGTGTTGTTTATCTTGATTTCCTATCAAGTGTCAGTAGTGGCCACTAATGTCTTTGTGACTAACCAAGACATATGCTCAGGGCCTGCAATGTCTGTCTACCTTCAAAGGGAACTGGATAGAAGTCCCCCACAGCATATACAGTACTTCCCTGGCCCACGGAGACTCACATTCGTGTTGAAAAAGAAGTTTGAGTCTTCCCTTGTCTATCCATTTATTAAGCATCTACTGTGTGTAAGACATTCAAAGACAAAATAAAAAGTTCCTTCCCTGTATATTTTGTGCATTGATTTACTTCCCAAGCTTGCTCTGGAAATAGACTATTAAGTGAGTAAGACATTGAAGATGGCTGCTTTGGGGACCAGAAAGAAGTTAAAATAAATGCAGTTGAAAGAGCAGAACTGGCAGCTGTTTCAGGAGTCTGTTTTCTGAACTGAATGCACCCTGCCTCCGGAAAGGTGAAGAGGGGCAGTGCTTGGCTTAAGTTTAAAAGCATCCCATTCCAAGCTTAGCTGTGGGGTTTTTTTATGGCAGGCTGGCCGTAATGGGAGATCAGATGAATGAGGGGATAGCCAGAGAATGTGACTGTCACATGGCTTTTCTATTTAAATAATCTTGTTTTTCTGGAGCTCTGGCACTTAACTAACTTGGATCTGGGGCCCTAACAATTAACATGATATTTCCTGAAGCAAAAACAATAATACCAAGGAAAACTTTAGCATGGCATGTTCTCTGAAGTTGGTGGTGGAACATGAAATGGTTTGATATAAACATCCATATTCTTTTTAAAGTTTGATATTTGTGTGCATCTGGTGTTGAATTTTTTGAGTGAAGTTAAAGAGTCATAAACTAGAGCTTTGGAACACCTAGTGATCTAGTCCAGTTTTATCTTATGTGGGAAAAAGCTCAGATTGTGGCTTCACCAGGGTCTCATGGTCTATGACGTTAATAACAATGATGAAAATTTTCATTTATATTAGTACTTTAAGGAATGCAAAGCACTTTATGAATATCTTATTTGACCCTTATAGCCACCCTGGAGGTAGATGCTTTTATTATCTCTGTTTTACAGATGAGGAAACTGAGGCAGAGTTAAGTTACTTGCTTTGAGTCATAGCTAATAAATGTTTGAGGTAGGATTTGAACTCAGGACTTTCTGAATCCAGGCCCATCCTGCTATATACTATGCCCTCAGCTCTAACTGCCTCATTTATTCAGAATACAGCACACCTGGGTCTCCTCTGCCTTGTCACAGAGCATTGATTATCACATGACACTACTTCAGCAGAAAGATTTATTAGTTTCCTTTTGCGGCTTTTATTTCTATAACAGGTAGGGAATGACTTGTATATGAGAAATCATCTAGGACATGTATGACCAGAAAAGGTAGGTGTCTTGAGAATAAAGAATTACAGAGGCTCCCTAAGCTACTTATGGTATATACAGAGTCTCAGAGGAAGGCCGCCAGCATATTGGGTGTTCATTAATGGTAGAGAAGGAGGGCTCAGTATATAGAATCACTGAACTAAAAGAGCTTATAGTGACCTAATACTCAGTCTCCTGCCTCAGACTTTATCCAAATTCAGATTCTGTTTGAAGACTCCTAGAGAGGAGGAGTTCCTTACTTTCTGAAGCAGTAATTGTCCTATCTAATTTATTCCTAATTTATTAGGGAGTCTTAGCTTACATTCTGCCTAAATTTGTTTGTGCAAGTATGTCCCATTACTCCTGTTTCTGGCCTTTGGGGCCAAGTAGAGCAGTTCCTTTTCCATGGAAAGGCCCTTTATATATTTTGAAGACACTTCCCCCAAATTTTTCAGGCCAAACTTCTCTACTTCCTTTGAACCTCACTATCCTGGTTGCCTCCTCACCTTCAGATATTCCCAGTGTTCCTAAAATGTGGCCTCTCTATATGAATGTTACATTCCAGGTGTGCTCAAACTGCCACTTCCCTAGGCCTCCGTACAGGCTAGGATTGCATTCGTTTTTAACAGCTGCTATATCATGTTGACCCATTGAACCTGTGATCCATTAAGGGAAGAGAAAGGGAACAATCATTTATAAGTGCTGCCTATATCTGAAGCACTGTGCTACACCCTTTACAAATAACTTGCTTACTCTTCACAACATCCCTGGGAGAGAGGTGCTACAAAACAGATGTTATCTCTATTTTACAGTTAAGGAAATTTGAGGCAGACAGGCTAAGCGACTTGGTTGCAGTCAGCATTTGAGCTTGAATCTTCCTATCTCCAGGCCCAGCTCTTTATTCAGTCCCCTACCTTACTGTTCAGTCATATTAGGCTCCTTGTGACCCCTTGGACCATAGATAGCATGCCAGTGCTATCCATGGGGTTTTCTTGGCAAAGATGCTGGAATGGTTTGCCAGTTTCTTCACCAGTGGATTAAGGCAGACAGAGATTAAGTGACAATTCAAACAGGTAGGACGTGTCTTTGGATTTGAACTTGGGTCTTCCTGACTCCAGGTACAGCACTCTATCCACTGAGCCACCTAGTTGCCTCACCTTCTCTGCTCTACCTAGATGCTAATAAAACTTAGATATTTTTCCAGATGAAATGTCAACTATCCATTGCTCCCCTCTGGACAATAACAAGAGGACATGGAGGGATTATATCCTGGAGCTCTTGCACCAATGAAAAGTAAGGCATAGAGATCACTAATCTTCGCTATGAAGAAGTTCTCACTATTGGTCTTGACAAAGCAAAAAAAAAAAGTGTGTTTACTAAGTTTTCAGTTTAGAACCTGATGCAAATTTCAGCTCTCCATCCATTATAAATTCCAAAGAACTCTATGACCAAAATACTGAAATGACTTTGGAAGCTTCTATTTAGGCATTGGATGGTGTGGCTAGTTATGGAAACAGGACCTGCCATGCTAGCACACAGCACGGGGAGTCAGCTAGTGGGGTTGTTGCTGAGGAGGGGGTGGCAGCTTTCTTCTAGTACATAGATCTAGAGTGATGTTGCCATGGATGTAGGAGTGGCTGCTCCTGATTCTTTTGAGGGTAAATTATAGTGTTGAGAACGGCATTGCTGTAGTTGGAAAAATGTTTAAATTTGATGAAGATGTGAACCTTGGTATGGGACACATTAAGAACTTGACAAGGGAAGATGGATCACGTTCCTGCCACTGCTGCTACTGCTGCCGTGGTTAGTTGAGATGGGAGGAAAGTTCAGATTTCTGTCCATATTAGAGCCTTGTCCCTGCCTGAAATGGGGTGGTGGTAGGGTCATGAAGGGGGAACTCGCCATGCAGCAGGACCATCAAGGTTGCCTGTGTCTTGATGCATTGCTACTGCTTAAAAAACACACATACACACACGTACACATACCCAACAAAACACTCTTATTTTCTGTTTTAATAACTCTTTAAGACAGAAGGGTAAGAGCTAGTCAAATGAGATTAAATGACTTGCCAGGTCACAGCTAGGAAGTATTTGAGGCCATATTTGAACCCAGATTCTCCTGACTCCAGATCTAGTACTCAATCCACTGTGACCTAGCTGCCCCACTGCATTGCTTCTTTATTTTTTTTTAAATCCTTAACCTTTTCTCTTAGAGTTGATACTGTGTACCTGTTCCAAGGCAGAAGAATGGTAAGGGCTAGGCAAGCTGGGGTAAGTGATTTGCCCAAGATCAAACAGTTAGGAATTGTCTGAGGCAAGATTTGAATCCAGGACCTCCCATCATTAGTCCTAGATCTCTATCTGCTGAGAGCCCCTCAGAGAATAAGGGTCTCCATCAAGGTCCATCAAGTCAATGCAGAAGGCAGAGCCCTATGTTTGATCCCTATTTTCTGAAAATCAGGCCACAGGATGGATAGATACCCAATCAGACCCCTCTGTGTGACTCTCTTCTGATCAACACTTTTATTGGAATTATTATAATCTTATATATATATTTTAGGATAGCTTCAAGTTTTATGAAATCGATATAAAATCCATTTATAGAACTCCCCTTATTACTCTATAATAAACCAGCATTTAATGAGTTAATAGTTTATACCCTCAGTGAAATAGCAGAAGCTGCTTCAATCTGTCTCAAGAGTTGAAGGACACAGTATGAATAAACCACAATATTCTCACACTTCCCCACTTTCCCACGTTAGATTTGTCCCCCCTAATTTTAGAGTTCTCACATTTAACTCTACCTTTTGAAATTTGAAGGTTCTTTTTATTAAAATAAAACTTAGATAAAGTAGGGTCAGGGAGGACTCTGCCTTCTACATTGACTTGATGGACCCTGATGGAGACCCTTATTTCTCTGAGGGGCTCTTGGCATCTTTCTGGCACACTCCTCGATACTGAGTCTTTTGGTGCTCCGGAAAGATGACCCTGAAGCTAAAACTTAGTAGGTCTTTACTGAAGCTGGAAAAGCTTCAAGTAAAGAGACAGAGATGAATTCTTTTTGTCTGAGGCTCACCACCAGATAGTTGCCAACCTTGGAAGACTTTTCAGCCATGCAACTCAAGTCTGGAAAGGAACTGCAGCTTAACTTGGTGAAGGGAGCATTGGCATTGATGAAACTGCAAAAACTCAAAGAGGTAGAAACACACAGTCTGTAGCCAGCAGAGGAAAGGGGGGAAAATGCAGGGAACAGCTTAATCTAATTTGTGTGGAGAGAAACAATATGAGATAAAGCTAGCATCAATATGGCAGGTGGATTGCTGCCAGATTATGGATGAAGATGAATGTGAGTCGATGGATTCTAAAATTTACTAGCAAGGGAGTAGGGGACCATTGAATATTTTTGAGCCTAGTGACATAGCAATATCTGTGTGTAAAGGTTAGAATGCCATCTGTGCTGGACTTTTTAGGAAACTTAAGTCTTCTAGGGGGGTGGTAATGAGGATCAAGTAGGTTTCAGGAGTGAGAGTATAAAGACTTACTAGCTGATCTGATGGGGAGAATCTGAGAATCAAAAGAAATCCCTAAATATTTGAACCTGGTAGACAAGATGATTGGTGCTGTTGCTGATAGAAATAGAGATGGAGAAACAGGTTAAAGTGGGCAACACTAAGGGTATCCTGGGCACCCTTGAGATTATGGAACATTTGATTGTTTTTAAATTTTATTTTTATTGATATTTTTAGTTTTGATAACACATTAATTTCTAAGTAAATCCTTTCATCCTTCCCCATACCCATCTAGCCATTGTAACAAAGATTTAAAAGCAAGAGAAAAAAAGCAGTTCAGCAAAACGAATAAATCAGTATCAGTAGTGTATGCAATATTCCATATCCTTAGCCTTCTACTAATGCTGTTTTGGGAGGGAAGTACATTTTCTCTCTTTGTCCTGGGGCCTAGTTTGATGAGCAATTTTGATGCAAAAGCCATTTATTAAGTGATTTCTTAGTGTGAAGCCCTTTCTCTTGGGTAGCTTATCCCTAGTGGCTGGGGGTGGATGGAGGAGAGACCCAGTGTTCCTTATCTAATGCCTATTGTATTGTGTGCCCAGACTCCTTCCAGGTGTCCCTGGGGTAAGGGTTTCAGAAAGCAACAATAGCTGTCATTCCTTAGCTGGTATTTAAGAGCTCTGCTTCACGCAGAGAAAATAAAATAGCAACAAGTGGGAGCAGCCTTTCCTCTCATACCATATGTTTCCACGGGTATGGATTTTACCATTCCTGGGAATTTGCTAAGTGTTCTGCTCTTTGGGGGAAGTCAGTGTCTGGGCTCTTGTTATCATGAGGATTATATATATTGCAGTCTCCTCTTTTGGGGGGGAGAGATGATGAGTAATGAGACACGGAGGAAAGAGATTTTGGAGTCAAAAGACCAGAGTTGACTGGCCATTTTGCCATTTATTCCCTGGGTGATATATCATCTCTCTTCCTGGGCTTCCATTCCTTTACTGGCTAAGTAAAGGCATTGGACTAGCTCATCCCTAAAGTCTTTTCCTGCTCTAAATCCTATCATATTGGCCAAAACCCATCTTTTTACACTAGATTTTTTTCCTTGTAATGCTGTATGACTGCCCTTCATAGGACCCCAAGATCTCAGGGAATCAAAATGAGGGGAGCAAACATTTCTATAGTAGCTATGCTGTACCAGGCACTGCGTTAAGCTCTTTACAAATATCTCATTTGATCCTCACAACAACCCTGGAGTATAGATACTTTATTATCTTTGGCATGGGCATTGTACCCCCAAAACTATAGAAGTGTTTCAGGCAAACTGTAAGAAGGGAAATCCTTTGCTCCCTTACATTCTTGTGACTCCTAACCCCAAACATCTGATAACTCCTATAAGACCCTGAAAGGATTATTCTCCTTGGATCATCCTTTAGATGGACAGAGAGATACACCACCTTGATATCAAGTTGTATCTCAGACATCCATTCTGTCCTCTAAACTATGAGGTTCATCCCTTATGTCTTCCGGCAGGCCTCCCCCCCCTGCCCATGCCTCTGTGCTTACCACTCTAGAGTCACGTCTTCACTGTTGTATAGACTATAAAGACCCCAGAATTGATGTCATCAGGGAACAGCTTTCCATCTATACTGTTCCCCCTAGGGGGCAGTCTTCCACCTATGCTGTCCTCCTGGCCAGATTGAACATTACCTTCTAAATTAACAAATTTCTCTTTATTTTTAAGCTAAGTTTCGGAGTCTTGCATCCTTTTTTTTTTTATAAGCCCTTACCTTCCATCTTGGAGTCAATACTGTGTATTGGTCCCAAGGCAGAAGAGTGGTAAGGGTAGGCAATGGGAGTTAAGTGACTTGCTCAAGGTCACATAGCTAGGAAGTGTCTGAGGCCAGATCTGGGAGTCTTGCAACTTTGCAAAAGGTACCCTTCCCAAACCCCGGGGGTTCACCTCAAGCCCCCCACAATATCTTAATTTTGTAGTCGAAGAAACTGAAGTAAATGGGTTAAATGACTCAGCCCAGGATCATACAGCTAGTTAATTTCTGGGGCTCCATTGGAACGCAAGTCTTCCCGACTCCAGCCCCATGTTCTCTCTCCTGCACCATTTGGTGGCCTAAAGGGTAATGGAAAGAATCAGCATTGGTATGAGCATGCTGCCAACAGTGACTTGCTTCAGAGGAGATATTATCAGAGATATGTGGGACTAGAAAAGAAGGTCCAAGGCCATTCACAGTGAAAGACGGCAGATATGTGTGCCAAGTGCTGTGTTGATATCACGGAACCCCAGCACACTCAGAAAGATGCTTGGGGCCAGAGCTACACCAAAGAAGAGAAGGAGGAGATGGGGAATAGATTGTGTGACCCGCATATCTACCTTGATGAGCTCCTGATCCACCATAGCATGGAAGTCAGTCTAACTTTTGGGGTCTTGGAGAGATCCTGCCCTTCACTGCCCCTCTCTCTGATGCTAAGAGCTTTGTGCAAGAATAGGGAATCTCCATGTCAGTAGCAATGGAGGTGGGGTTGGGGGTGGGGGGGTTACCCTCTCCCAGAAGAATGAACTAATCCTTCATAACGGGGGCGTAATTACCCAGCACAGCATCTTCATCCAAGGAAGAGCCGCCCCCCCAATCCTAGCAGGGGGGCAATTTTTTTTCCCACTTTTGAGACAAAAGGGGAATGATTACTAAGCCAGCTTTAGAACAAGCCTACTGCCTTTGTAGGCCAGAGCACCTGTTAGGAGAGAGATTTCCTCTTGTCACAGGAGATATCAGCTGGTCACCAGTGGAATTTCTTAACAAACTGCTGGCTTATCATTTCATTGCCTACTTTTTCCCCACCCACCCTCAAGTGACAATTGGAACTTGATTCCAGGAGGATCTAACTCTTCAATTTTTTCCCTCTGGCACCTGCTGAAGGGTATTTCCTTTGCTTAAGTCTCCATAATTCAAGAATCTGTAACTTCATCTTTATGCACATTGCCCTTCTTTCCACTCGACATAGATCATGAATTTTCCATACGTTTAGAACAAGTGTTCTTATGTGATTTAGATATCTTGTCAGCTAGGCACAAAATGTACCCCAATTCCCCCCAAGAGTGGAAATCAGGCCAACGTAGAATGGATTTTCTTAACCTGGGGTCCACCAAGGGATCGATAGATATGATTTTAGAGAAATGAACTTGAAAAGGAAAAAAAAAACAACTTTGCATCTTTATCTTAATTAACACTTGATTTTGTTAGTAATCCTATGTATTTTGTGCAATGTGGACATTGGACGGAAGCTAACATTCTTAGAGGGATGCCCGTCGACTGGGGAATGGCTGAACCAGTTATAGTATACGAATGTGATGGAATACTATTGTGCTATAAGAAATGATGAGCAGGATGGTTTCAGAAAACCTGAAAGTTCTTATATGAACTGATACAAAGTGAAGTTAGCAGAAGCAGAAGCAGGAGACCATAGTACCAGCAATGTTGTAAAGATAAACCAACTGTGAAAAACTTAGGAATGCTGGTCAACAATGATTCCAAAGGACTCACGATATCAAATGATATCTACTGCCAGATAGAGAATTGATGGGACTCAGAGCACAAATTGAAGCCATTTTCCCCCTTTTCCTGCCTATCTCCCATGGCTAAAGTGGAAATGTTTGGCATGCTTTCATATATATAATGGGTATAGTATTTTTCCATGGATGGGGGAGAGGAGGAGAATTTGGAATTGAAAATTAATAGAAAAAAATTCTGATAAGGCATTTAGACTTCACCAGACTGTCAGAGGGATCTATGACCCAGAAAAGGCCAAGAATTCCCACTTTAGTGAGTCTCCGGCGTTGCTGCTCCTCCTAAGCCTCCCCATTAAATTTAACCCTGGGAAATTTTAGCACCCTCCTATTGCTAAATCTCTCTGAACTTGTCCAGGGTGGTCCTCAGACAAAAGATACAAAGATCAGGTCTATTCTTGAAGCTTTTCCAGGCGGCAAACTCAGTAATAACCCAACTCACATTCCTATAACATATTAGGGTTGACACAGTACTTACCTCACAGAGCTCCATTTTGAGGTGAGTAATGTAAGCCTTGTCATCCCCATTTTAGAAGATGAGACTCTGAAGAGGTTAAGCGACTTGCCCAAGGACACAGTTCAGTTTAATTCACTAAGCTTTTAAGTTCCTGTTATTTGCCTGGTGCTGCGATAAATGATGGGGATACCAGAACAAAAACAAAGCTATCTTGGACACAGGCTTGACTGAAGCTTAGAGAGGTTGTGACTTGTTCTGGGGAATCCAGCTGGTAAATGTCACTGCCCAGCTTAGAACCTAGATTTCCTGACCTCCACTTTATGGCTCTTTCTACTATACTGTACTGCATTGCCTTTTCATAGGTACTCAGAGCTCAGAGTCACCTAGTAAAGCCTTTGAGAGCCCAGTGTCACCTCTATGATGAGAAAGCATCAGAGAAGTTCTTGTTTGGGGAAAATGAGAACAGACAAAATGATCCTACTTGAATGGGGATGGCTGGGGGAGCAGTATTTTTTTATCAGGAAGTGGCTGATATGTCCAAATAAATTGTATCAATGAATTTTTTTTTTTTTGAGAAAAAAAAATGTTCTCCAAGCTTGGAAGGGGTGAATTTAGTGGACTGAGCCCTAAGGTTCCAAGAATCTGAATCTAGTGGAGCCTTACAGTAACCCAAATTTAAAGTGGGGTTGGACTGTCCTACCCCTCCTTAGTGCTTGAACAGCTGGCAAACAGATCAGTTCTGCCAGCCGCCTTCCAAAGCAGGGTTAGCTCAGGGCTGCTAATCTCATGTCACCATCCAGTTGTCAGACCTCAACAGACATAGTGTCATTTGTTAGCTCCAACAGTGATGGAACTCTGAAAGGGGCTGGATTTTGTTCCTTCTCTCTTTAGTTTTCTGAATAAACTTCAGACCTCAGCCTGATCATCTCATACTAGACACGAGGAATAAAAAGGGGGCAGCAGATTGTTCAGATGCCTTTAATTGTGTCCAATTCTTCATGACCCCAAGTGAAGTTTTCTTGACAAAGATACTGGAATGGCTTGCCATTTCCTTCTCCAGTACATTTGACAGATGAGAAAACTGAGGCAAACAGGGTTAAGAGACTTTCCCAGAGTCACACAGCTAGTAAGTGTCTGAGGCCAGATTTGAACTGATTCTTCCTGACAGGAAGCCCAGAACTCTAAACACTACACTACCTACATGCTTCTGTTTTCTAACCTCTAGAATAACTCTTGCTTCCTCCTTAGGGCACCTGGGTGGCGTAGTGGACAAAGCTTCAGAAACTTACTAGCTGGATGAACTTGGGCAAGTCCCTTAACTGTTGTCTGCCTCCATTTCCTCAACTGTAAAGTAGAGATAACAGCAGCTACTTCTCAGGGTTGTTGCAAGGACTAAATCAGATAGTAATTGTAAAGTGCTTGGTATGGTGCCTGGCATATAGTAAGTGCTAAATAAATATAGGCTATTATGATAATTATTTATCATTATTATTATTAGGGTTGAACCTGTCCTCCTTATCCCTTCATCCCACAAATCATCAGATTACGCTTGGCATGCTGCGTTCGGTTCTGGGCCGCATAGTCTAAAGGACATTGCTGAGGGGGAGGGTAGTCAGAGAAGGGTGGCTAGGATGCTAAAGGGTCATGAGTCCATACCTTGTGAGTTTGGACTACAGGCAGTGGGAATGTTTAGATTGGAGAAGAATTGACTCAGGTTGCCTTGAGAGGCAATGGATTCCTCCTTCTTAGATGGCTTGTATATTAAATATATTATTAAGATATTATACTCGTATTAAATAATGAATCTTGAGGTATCACAAGATAGACTATAAATCATTCTTCTCTAATGAGATAATAATAAGATAAGTAATTGCTTAAATATTCTTTGAACACAGAACAGAAAACCGTTTCTGATTTAACCTCACTAAATAGTGGAATTATAACCTGGTTTTATGGATGACCATATCATTGAATAATTATCCCCATTCTTTTCTGAGATAAAATGCTTCCTTTATACACAAACATATAATTGATAGGCAGATAGCAAGCCCAAAGACTCATCTGCTTAGTTGTGTCTAGGGTATGGAAAGTAGAGACTGGACAATCACTTGTTGAGTATGTCATCGTGGAGGTTCTTTAGGTTTGACTAATGGCTATTGAGATCTTTTCCAGTTCTCAGATTCTGTGATTCTGGTTTCTAGTTCCCTCTTTATTCCATTTGTCCTCCTCTGGTCCTGTTCCACTTTATCATTACCCTTCCTAAAAGGCAGTCCTAGAACTCAACACAGCAGAATAGATGTATTCTGGCCAGGGTAGAAGAGAATGGGACTATTGGCTTTCCTTGTTCTGGACGTGACTTACATTGTTCTCTGGAGAGCCTTTCCATTGAGGACTAGTCTTGGGTACCATTTCCTCTATGAAACCTTCCCTGAACCCTTAGTAATGTTGTCATGTTTTTCATATTTTGTTCTATTTACTCTTTGTAGAATATGGACTCCTTCAAAGTAGGGAATGCTCATCTTTGTAGCCTCAAAAAAATTTTAGAGGCTTAATAAATGTTTATTGAAGGGATGACTTATTAGATAAGGGATGAGGGAGGGAAAGAAGTAGTCAGGAAGGAAAATAAAGATGATGTAAAAACAAGTTATCAACACATTTGTTGCAAAAATTAATGAATCATACTTCCCGAGATCACAACACGCTTTATTCTTTTCTTTTTTATATTTTTCTTTTTTGGTTGCCAAAAAATTATACTGTTGTCTCATTGAGCTTGCAGTCCAATAGGAACTCCAGATCTTTTTCTTTTCTTCTCCCTCCCACCCCCCAGATCTTTTCCCAAACAAACTGTTGTCTAGCTCTGCCTCTTAGACCCTGGATTCATGTGTTTGATTTCTTTGCACTCACATGTCGGACTTTGCATAAAGACTAGAGTGCTAGGTTTAGAGTGAGGCAGAGGGCTCAGATCTTGCTTCTGACAATAGCTCTGAGGTCTAAGATAAGTCACTCAATCTCTTTGCTTCAGTTTCTTCATCTATAAAATGGAGTTGATAATTCCCGAAATCCTTACTGCACTGATTGGGTTGTTGTGAAGCTTATGCCAGTCTAATCCAGTCCAATCCAATCCAACAAGCATGAAATAAATACCTAAGTACCAGGGACTGGGGGATACAGAGATGAAGTGAAAGAGAATCTCCACCCCCAAGCTACCTACATTTTATTGTGAAGACAATATTTATCTGGGAATACAACATCTCAAATAAGATAATACATGTAATGCACTTTGCAAACCTTCAATTACTATACAAGCATGAGGGATGGGAAGCTAAGTGGCACCAAAGTGCATAGAGCACCAAGTCAGGAAGACTCCTCTTTCTGAGTTCAAATCTGGCCTCAAACACTACTGTTGAGTAACCCTGGGCAAATCACTTCACCCTGTTTGCCTCAGTTTCCTCATCTGTAAAATGAGCTCAAGAAGGAAATGGCCAACCACTCCAGTATCTCTGCCAAGAAAAACCCCACACAGGGTCACAAAGAGTCAAATGTGACTTAGCTATTCTTAATTCTCATCATCTCTAAAGAATGTTTTTTTAAGATTTGTTGAGCAGAATGGAGACAACAGTTCCCAAGAACCAGCCCTATGACTCACCTGTGCTATTAGAGACAACTAAGTTTGAGCTGTTGCTCTTCTTTACTTTTCTTCCCGGCAGTCCTGGGTGGTCTTCTGAAGGCTTTTGAAAGCACCATTCCCTGCTCCCGTTCAGCTTCCCAATGGACTGCCCCTTCCACACCTTGAGCCATCTCAAGAAAGATCCTGTCCTCTTCTCTTACCTCAGTATCTCCCAGAAGGGGCGATCCCACAGGACAGACCGATGTGGTTTTTCAGTTCTATCCTGGCTATATTTTAGGGAGGGCCATGAGAACCCCAGGATTTTCCTCACCTAATAAGAGTTATTATCCAACCTTTCAACCTTCTGTCAGGGGACATCACAATGTTCTTTTTATAGCCTAGAACACCCACTGGGAAGTCTGAACCAGAGAAAGCAGCTGCCCAGGAGAGCTGGGAGGATTGCTTTCACCCAGGCCAGGGAAGTATTGACCTACATCCAAAAAAAGGAAGCACTTTGCATTTCCACATTCAGCTCCGATGTTTTATCTAAAGGCACCAGAAGCACATCATCCGGCAGCTCTAAGCTGGATGTTTTTGCAGCCAGGATACTGGGCTTGGAATTGGGTGGGGGTGGGGGGAGCCTCCAGAAGATGATAACAGAGCAGCTCTTTTCTCTTCCTGCGTGGCACCCCCATCTGTTCAAAATTTCACTTCCAACACGGGCTAGGCTAGCAGGCATCTGTCTCTCAAGAAGCTGCAGGCCAAGAGGGAGAGAGGAAACCCATTCCTTCCCAGTTTCACTCCCAGCAGCTCCCCCACAACCTCCTTGACATACTGTGGCTTACCACCAGCCACTGACAGTCAAGGGCGGCACCAGGGCATTGACCAGATGACAACAATCTGCCTTTTCATTTCCCTTTTTATTTTACATTAAAAATTGGTTATTGCTCTAACAGTACTGGAGGTAAAGACCTCTTCCCTAAGGAGC
This sequence comes from Gracilinanus agilis, assembly GCF_016433145.1. Taxonomy (NCBI): domain Eukaryota; kingdom Metazoa; phylum Chordata; class Mammalia; order Didelphimorphia; family Didelphidae; genus Gracilinanus; species Gracilinanus agilis. The sequence goes on along the minus strand of NC_058132.1, from coordinate 74,473,448 downwards.
CTTGGCTGGAAGCCCCATTCAGCAAGGATGGAAGTCATGAGGTGATGGAGAGGCTCCTCTTGGAGTGGCGGGGAAGCCCTTGATGTTGCAGGGCTCAGCCTTTTACTCCATTCCCACCTCCCCTGGCCACCCATTTGAAAGTGAATGGGAAAATGAGGAGGTGGCTGACCTTATCTAGTGGGAGCCTAGGGGTAGGGGTAGGGTGGCAGCATGGAACTGTCACTGTGTGCAGTAGTTATAGGTGCTCTGGCCTTGGTGCTGGTGTTCTTTCCTGGATCTCTGGATCCCATATTCTTTCTCTGGTAGAAAGCATGGGGACCAGTATATCTTTGTGTCATGGCCCCTCATGCGTTGGGAAGAACAAGCTCTTCACACCACCTTCCAATCCTTCTGTCTCTCTTGCCAGTCTTTTCTAAAGCATCACTATTACTAGAAAAAAGCAATTTCTTCTTTCCTAGTCCAACTCCTCTAAGAACCCAGAGCAGCATACAGGGTCTGAGTCCTGGATGAGATGATGGTCTGAAGAAACACCCAGAGGAGAGACCTGCCCTACCCTACCTATCTTGGTGCTCAAGCAGCTGGTGAATTGATCAGTTCTGCCAACCCTCTTCCAGCAGGATCAGCACAACGCCAGCAATCTCCCATAACCACCCGAATGGAAGATATTGAACAGCTAATGGTAACACTTGTTAGAACCGTCATTGATCAAACTCTATCAGAGATAGGGTCAGGTTCCCCTTAGTCCCTTTCCCCTTCACTGCTGAAGGTCTTCTGGAAATGATTCTGACCTCATTCTCATCATCACACACTAGATACGAGGAGGCAAGGTGATGCAGGGCACAGGAAGACAGAAAGGAGAACTAGTGATGAGAGATGGGTCAGATCCCAGGATGGGGATCCCCAGACTCATTGGGACGGAGCCTAAGGGTGTCATACACACCATCTCCATCTCGGAAGCTGTGTATCACACCCAAACCAACCAGAGTTGCTAATGGCTGGATGAGAAGAAGCAGGGGGGCAGCCGTATCACTGCCAGCTTCTTGTAAACCCTACTCCTTCCCTGTCAAGTTATTTGAAAAACATGGCTTGGCGGGGTTATAGGTGCTTTCAGTCTACTGGGCATGGATGCAGAAAGACTGAAAACATTGTGCATTTTCCAAAAGGGGAAAGTGGTCTGAGAGAGAGGAGAAGGCAAAAACAAGACTGGCTTTTATGGGTGCTGTGCTAGAGGTGCTGTGGTTCAATATAGGAGATGCTAAGAGCTGGTGATCAGGCTGGGTTTGGGGCTTTTTTTTTTTTTTATCAAGATTTGGGAATTTTTTTTTAAAGTTCAGTTGTTGTCTTTCCCAGTATGGGACGAGGAGGTAGAAGGCAGGAATGAAACATGAAGCCAGTTGAGTGCTTTCCCAAACCATGGAACAGCCCTCCCTCTCTCTGCTCCCAGGGCTTTGAAGGGTGATGTACAGGGAGGTAGAAGGAAAAGAAAATGGGAAAGAAATGTTGGTTGTTTCCTGCAGAGAACCAGCCACACTTCACTGATATTCACAAACAACTTAGATTTGGGAGGTGGGGAGAAGAAATGGGGGGAATTGTCAAGGCCTAGTCAGTAGGCTTGGAGCTGGTGAGAGATCAGAGGTGGAGTACCTTTGCGGGGTGGTGGGAACAGGCTGCCCCTGCTGAAGCCTTGGCCTCAGAGGCTGGAAAGCTGGGAACCAGCCAGGCCTTCCAGAGAGTGAACACGCTGGAGTCTCCTGACTGTTTCTCTGCTTCTTTTTTGGCCTGTAGCCTCATCCAACTCCTTGGGTAGCCGGGGACAGCACGAACATCTCCCCTCCCTACGATCCTTGATGTCTGCAGCACAGGGACCCCTTCCTCCCAGCATACCCATGACAGCTGCATCCACCAAGAGTGGTTTCTAGAGCTGGTTGGGAGGTATGAAGAGTGTGTGTGTGCATGTGTGTGGGTGCTGCTCCTCAGGGAAAGCACACTGGAAAACTGGGGGTAGGGAGGTGTGAAAGCTGATAGTGTAGAGGAGGAGATGGAGAGGACCAGGAGCTGAATGACCATCGTCAGAACAACAATCCTCTAGTTCTGTTCTTCCCAGGTGCTCAAAGCCCTTTGAGTTGGTAAGAGGCTTTCATATCTGTTTTATAAAAGAGGGAATAAAAGCCCAAAGATGGTCAGTGACTTGCCCAAGGTCATGAAGTCAGGCAGAGGCAAAATTGGGACCAGTGCCCAGTACTCTTGTTTTCCCAAATTGGCACCTCATCCAACTATGAGTTCCCTTCTCCTTCCTTCCTTCTTCTCTCCTCCTCCTCCTCCTCCTCCCCCTTCATTTAATGGCACTGGGCTTTGGCACCCCAAGAAAGGAGAGGATCCAGAATTAATTTGGAGATTCCCCTGGGACGTGGGCTGTAGCCAACTGGTCTCTGTTCAGATGTAGCAGTGCCAGGCCCTAAGCTGACCCTGGGGACATTCCCAGGGAGGTGAACTGGACCAGCTAGGGCCCATCCTTTATCCCACCTTCAGGGCTGCTGGGACTGACAGCCAGGCCCTCACTTCTGAACCCTCACCTTGCTTCGAAGGAGGCCCCCACTCTGGTGTTCTGGGGTGCTGTTCTCCGATGCGCTCTTGGCTTTCTCCTTGTTGTTTGGCTCATTGTCCTTAATGATGTCATACTGGCGACAGAAGAGGGCAATGACCCCTAGGGAGGCAAGGGATGAGGTTAGAACAGTGGGAGGCCAGAGTAAGGGTCCTAGCCCTCTCCTATCAGCCCAGGTGGGGTAGAATGATCTCTGGTTACCATGGGACCATCAAGGCACAGTAGGTATGGGTGAGTGTGGAGGAGGGATGGTGTTCTTATTGCTGCTGCTCCTCTTCTTCCCTCTAGCATTATCCTCTCCCTCCATTAGGAGATTATCTGCTTGAGCAGAGTCCTGAGCCACTTGCACTATGGCTTCTGGAGATAATGGTCTCATTTTGGGGGTCAGGGGAGGAGATGGACCAAAAGGGAGAGAAAGTTCAAGGCAAAAGGGCCCAAACTTGGGGACAGCTGGGTGGCTCAGTGGATTGAGAGCCAGGCCTAGAGTTGGGAGGTCCTAGGTTCAAATCTGGCCTCAGCCACTTCCCAGCTGTGTGACCCTGGACAAGTCACTTGACCCCCATTGCCTAACCCTTGCCATTCTTCTGCTTGGAGCCAATACACAGTATTGACTCCAAGCCAGAAGGTAAGAGTTTAAAAAAAAAAAAAAGGGCCCAAACTCCTACAAATACATATCTCCTAGCTCAAATGTGGGAGCAGCCAAAGGTCCATGGCCCTTGCTTCAGAGGAAAGACTAGACAAAGGCTCAGAGCCCCAGTGCCCTCAGGGGCATCCTGGCAAGAATTCCCTGGAGCCTTCTGGGGCCTTCTCTTAGAGATCTTCCCGAGCAGCAGCCTTCTGGCATAACTCTATGAATATAAACTTGCTGGATTAGAGACTCTTTTTTTGACCCCTATCCCTAGCACCTACCACATAAAATGCTCACTGAATTGAGTGGAATGGAATGGAACCGGTAACTCCATGAGGTGGGTAATACAAGTGCCCTTATCTTTACAGAAGAAACAGGCAGAGAAAGTCAAGTGACTTGCCTAAGGTCATCTAACTAGTAAGTGTAACAGCTGAGTTTGAATTCTGGTCTCCTGACTCAGATCAGGGCTCTTTCCACTACAACACACTCCCCACCACACTAATATCAGAGGGGTTCCAGGGGAGGAAGGAAGGGAAACTCTTTCCTTCCCAAAGTAGTTGCGCCTTATAGTGAGAAGTTTAGAGGGAAGACAGGAGAGTGATCCTGAAGGACTGATATAACCAAAGGGAAAGTCCAGCTTTCCAGGTTCCTTTTGTCCCCTCCCTGGGACCAGGAGGCTCACCAGCCCACATGAACAGGACCACCACGATGATGAGCACCTCGCCTGTCCGGAGCTGCTGGCTCTTCATTCCCATCTCCTTCATGGTCACCTCATCTGTAAGGGAGAGGAAGGGACACTGAGCCCCACTTGCCACCCCACATGGCAATGCATCTTCCTGTCTGTAGGGCAAATCCCCGCCAAAAGGCCCCACTCTCTGCTGTGTCCCAGGGAAGACAACAAAGACAACTTGAGAGGTTTGTTTCCTAAAGCCCCGGGGGAGAAGGGTATCCCTGTTTTACAGATGGGGAGAAAATGAGACTCAGAGGAGAGATGATATGGCTTGTCCAAAGTCAAACAGGAAATGGCAGAATCTGAATTCAAACTCAGCCCTTTCCTGTATCTAAGGTCAGTAATCTCTCCAGATAACTCAGCTTTGGAACTCAGTGGCCTTCATATTCTTCACAAGAGTCTAAATGACTGGCCTCCAGAGTCTGTTTTCCTAGAGATATTTGCTAATGCAGCGGACAGAGCCCTGGGCCTGGAGTTAAGAAGATGAATTCAAATCTAACCTTAGAAATTTGCCAACATATCTTGTAGCCTCAGTTTCCTTAACTATAAAGTGGGGATAACAGCACCTACCTCCCAGGGTTGCTGTGAGGATCAAAGGAGATGTTTGTAAAACACTCATAGTAGGTGCTATATAAATACTTACTCTTTTCCCTCCCCCAAATTCTAACAGGACTGGAGCCCTGCCCTCAAGTTTCTCCAGCCTTGGTCTCCTTTAATTAGAAGGCCTTCCGAAGGACCCTTAAGAGATTTCAAGGCTGAAGAACAAAAGGCTGTGAGCTGAGCAAATGATTCCTCCAGCCCTCTCCCTCAGTTTCTCTTTTCCTAATTCTGGCCCTCAAGCTCCTGCCTTTGTTTTTGGAGGCCAACTTTTCAGCCTCTCGAGGGGTCTTGAAGGTGACAGGCTCGCTGGCAGGGCTCTGGCCCTGGATGGAGATGGCCTGCACGTGAATGATGTATTCTGTGTCCTCCTCCAGGTCCCACAGGGCACAAGAGCGGGTAGAGGTGTTCACCTCCTGGATAAATCGCAGCATTCGCACATCCTTTTTCTGCAATAATAAAGGCCATACTCCTTGTACTTGACGACACTGTTTCCTTTCGCCTCTCTCTCCACTCTGGCTCCTCACTGCTCTGGATCCTGCCCATGATGCCCTACACTGCCACCCACCTGCCCAGATTCTGTCCATCTCACTATATCCAGCCTCTCTGCATGCAATCCCATTGCATTTTCTTTATCTCCAACCCCCTGTCTCTAGCACAATAGTCCCCCCAGCACACACACATGTACCCAGTTACTTTCTTTCAGTAACTGCCCAATGCCTACCCTGGTGTCCTTCCCTCCCCACAATATACCACCTGCAGGCTCAGTCTCCATGACTGAAGGAAGCCCCATGCATCTACTTCCCCTTCCTCCTTCACCCCTCCCTCACCCCACCTTACCCCAGGTTCCATATTACCTGCTGGGAAATTGCAAACCCAATGACCACCTCGTCGTCCAGCACATCCCAGCTCACCATAGCTGAGTTGGCCGTCAGCTGTTTGATAGTGACATTGACTGGGGCAGAGGGGCTGTCTGTGGAGGGGAGGCAGCACTTGAGCCCAGAATGTACTCTGAGGCCCAAGTTGCCCAATGAGTATGTATGGGCAGAAGAAGAAACTGAGACTCCCAGCTCCTATCCCTCCCTGATCCCTTCCCCTGCTTGACCGGGGCTAGCTGAATTAGGTCTGAAATCAGGGCTAATGAAAGCCAAGTTCCTGAGCAAATCTGACTCTCCCTAACTTCCTTCAGGTCCTCTCTCTGGGGAGTTTATTGACTTGTTCTCTATCTTCACCTTTCCTTTCTCACCCAATGGTAGACCAAGACTAATGTACATATACAGAGAAAGAAACTGAGGAAGTGAGTTGGTCAACAATAGATTCAGGGCTGAGAAGACCCGGGTCCCCAGCTGACAGATACTGGTGGCCATTGACCTGGGTTGGGGAAGGTAAAACACTTTGTCAGTAAGGGTGGTCTCAGTTTAGTTATGATGAAAATCACAACCCCCTCAACCCATCTGAAAGGCCATCCCCCACCCTGGATCTAACTCTAGCAAAAAGAGGAGAAGGAGGAGTTCCGTGCTTTCCTGGCTTCCTGCTCTGGTTGAGTCAGGGGTGAGAACCAGAGTCTACTAGTGGGGAAAAATAGATTTGGACCCAGTTCCTAACTGGTGTCTTTTCTTTAAGGTTGGATGGAGGGTAAGTTCTCTGACCTTGATCCAGCCATGGAGTAGGAAGATGGTAGGACCCAAGCAGAACCAAGCCCTACCCTTCACCCTCTGTGACTTCTGGATGGACAATAAGGCAGATGTTTCTGGGCAAGAGCGGGGCCAAGTGTACATTAGGGCTGAGGAGAACTTTCCCCGAAACAATAATCTTTAGCAAGAGGCAGGTGCACAGTCCCACCACCCCATAGTGGTGTTCTCAGGGTAGGGGTCCAGAAGAATGGGGAGAGAAAAGCCTATCAATTCTAGGGGAACACAAACACTGGAAGAACCTTTAGGCCTGCCATCAATAGATTCCTCCTTCCCAAATTTGACATATCGGGAGCTAAGGTAGACATGGGGAGCAATAGCAGGAATAAAGCCGAGGGACTGGATATTGGCAGCTCCCTGATTGGGGCATATCCATAAGACTTGATCCTGAATAGGGCATAGAATAAGTGAAGGAGTGGATGGGTTTTTATTAAAGTCTAGACAGAGAGTAGGAAAGTATTGGGGAGGGGTCAAGAAGGTCCTGAGAGGAGAGAGGCAGGAAATAAAGAATAAAGGAGAAAGACTCAGGGAAGATTAAGAAAAGGGGGGAGAGAAGGGAGAGGTAAAAGTTAAGAGAGGGAAAGAATGGAATGTAAAGATGAGGGAGAAGGTAAATATAGGGATTGGAGATTGGTGAGGGATGAATAAAGGAGAGGAGATATAGCACCTATACTCTTTTGTTCTCCCTTTCTCTCCCAGAAATACTCTTTAACAATTCATGATTTATTGTGGGATAAGTGTCAGAGGGTGAAGGTAATGGGAGAGTGGTTTGGTGGCACAGTGATTAGAGGAATTCAAGGCTGGGGAGTTCTCACCTTGCCTCAACCACCTTCTAGATAGAAAGAAAGTAGACATCAGGGATGGAGAAATCAAAAGATAGACTAAGAAATGTGAAGACAAAGAACCAGAAACAGAAAAACAAATACTGAGAAATATGAATAGATAAATGGAGGCAAAGAGCTGGGGAGACAGGTACAGATTTGGAAAGACTGAAAAACAAGCAAAATCAGAAGAAATAAAGAGGGAGTGATAGAGGCAGAGAGAGAAAGAGACAGAAGGGACGGAAGGGAGAGATTCATCAAAGCAAGGGAACAGTCTTTCATGTGTGTGACATCTTCCTGGGTGAAATATTTCTTCTTTCCAACTCACCTCAAGCATCTCTGCCTAACACACACCCCCTCAACCCCTTTGCCCTGTTCCAGTATCTCAGTACTGAAGAATTCACTTGAAGGCGTGTTTCTGTGTTGTGCTGGGTTCTGTATGTGTGTTTGAATACTTTACAAATGGGGGGGAAGGGAGGAATTGTAGATTGAGTTTATACCCTAGGTCTGGGGGGGTGGGGGGAATGGGTCAACAGTCCAGGACTAGTCCAGGGCTCTCTGCTACCTCCTCAGCTGCTTCCTCTTGGGCTAGGGGAGGGCCTTGGGCAGCCTGGGAAAAGACAACAGGGTCCAGACAAGGGGGGCTCAACGGGAATGTGGGATGAAGATTTATGAACTGAGAGACTTGGTGAAACATCAACAGATCTGGAGTTCGGGATAAAAGGTAGGGAAGGAGAGTGACAGGGCCTGGGGAGTGAGGGGTTAGAGAGGTGAGGGGCAACGGTTAAGTATACTGAGGGACAGACTGGGAAGGGGAAGACTGGGGCCTGGGGAGCAGAGACCTGGAAGTGAGGTTATGGAAAAATGGAGAGTTAGGGGGTGGGAGAACAGCAGAATGAGAAAGGGACCAGGTTGGGGGACTGAGGGGCAGTCTGCAGAGAGGACCCCCTACCCATTTGCTCTCACTCTCTGATTCCCGGGCTCCTCGCCCCCAAGGGCAAAGCCTGGCTCTTTCTCGGGTAGAATCCTCCCCGGAGTTAACCCTTTCGCTGCCGCAGCCCTCCCGCCCCCGGTCCCGACCCTGAGGGCCCCTTACCCGCCTCTACCAAGCACAGACTGGCGGAGCTGAGGCAGAGCAGAAGCGTGGCGGGGATGTAGAGCAGGGAGGCGTCCGCCGGCCGGGCCGCCCGCATGGCGACTCCTCCCTCCGTCCTCCCCGCCGCCTGCTCTGGGACTCAGGGCCGATGGCGCGCCGCCGCCTTCATTTCAGAACCACGGACAGCGGCTGCGGCCCCAGCTGGCCCCCACTGGGCTGGCGCTGCTCGTTCCGCTGCGCTCACGGCTCCGGCTCGGGCTCTAGCTTCAGCTTCGGGGACGGGAGGGGAGGGCGCCCCCGCTGGAAAGAGGGAGACACAGGGTAGGGGTCAGGCTGGGCCGGGACGGCGAGGGTCTCCAACTGCTCCGTCCGGCACCCCCCTCGGGGGCCAGACTCCGCGGTTCCTGCGCTCTAAGCTTGGACGGGCTCAGTAAGGAGCTGGCAGAGGAAGCCAAAGGTTCGGTGGCTGTCCCGCCGGGGCCGGGGCCGGGAGGGGGTGGAAGAGGACTGTGCACCCCGCCCCCAGCCCCGCCCGTCGCCTCCCTCCTCCCCCGCAGCCCCCGCTTTCCTCCCCAGCCCGTTCAGCCAGGTCACTCTTTCGGTGATGGAGGGAAGAGCCTTCAGCTCTCTGACCTCTCTTTGAGACCCTCAGGTGCTCGGTCAGCCCCCTGAGTAACAGCTTTAGGTCTTCGGTGCGCCTCAGTCCCCTCAGTCCCCAGCCCCTTAAGCCCGCAGGATCTCCAGTCTTTCAGTCCTTCAAGGCCCTTGATCTTTTCAGGACTTAAGCCCTTCTAGTCCCTTCAGGCCCTTCCACCTCATTCATCATCTCCACCCCTTTAGTCTCACTATTCACTTAGATTACTTGAACCTGTCATTCCCCTCCTTGGCTCAGTCCCCTTAATCCTTTTGTCCTCTTGCCCTTCCTGGGCTTCCTCCAAACCTTCAGCCTCTCTGTTCCCCTCTCCTTCCTCCTCTTAGCTCCTTGCGGGCAAAGTTCAGTGCCCTTGGAGCAATGACATTGCCCTCTCCCCTTCCCTTTTATGTCTTTTCAGAATAAAGGAGAGAGAATAGTGCCAAGGAGGCAAAAATAATGACGTCTGGGCTTAGGAGACCCCAGAGCTCCCTTGGCTCCTTTCAACCTGTAGCCTGTAGCCTGTGCACTCAAAACTGCCTATTCTTGAGAAAGGCAAAATCCAGAGCCCACCAGCAACCATGAACTCCCTGTTCCACTCCACATCTGAGGCTTGGTGGCTAAGTGTGGTCAGAGAGAGGCAAATAGAGGTGGTGCTGAGAGGAGAGGCAGTATGTGTGTGTGTGTGTGTGTGTGTGTGTGTGTGTGTGTGTGTGTGTGTGTGTGTGTGTGTGTGTGTCTTGGATGCTGAGGGGCTACTTCTCTAGAGAGGTACAGTGATACGGTGGAAAAAGAAGGAGATTTGGAGTTAAATTCTAGTCCTGCTATTTAACTACCAATGACTTTGGGTACATTATTTCCCTGCTCTAGATCTGTTTTCTCTTTTGTGAAATAGATAATGTCTAGTCCAACTAAAAGACTAAAGCCTTTTCTCACTCTAAATCCTTTGAACCAAGAATGATTTCATGTGAAAGATAGCTAGGTAGCATAGCTTGGAGTCAAGAAGACTTGAGTTCAAATCTCTCTCAGTTTCCTCAACTGTAAAACAGAGATAATAATACTATCTGCTTCCCAGAGTTGTTGTGAGGATCAAATGAAATATCTATAAAAGTGCTTATGCTTAATAAATGTTTGCTCTTTCCTCTTCTCCTTCTGGAAGTTGGAGCTAAGTAGCTCCTGGCTTACCCTACACAGATATTCCACACTGGAGCAACTTCAGAAAGCCAAAACAGGGGATGAGAGTTCCCCAAATCCCCCAAGGGCCTCTGCTCTTTAGGGCCACCCCCCTTCTCTCAGGAATGTTTTTCTTTACATATGTTGAAAACAGCAGGAAATGTCCCCACTTATTTTCACCTGTCCCTTTGATTCTGTTTGAACCTCCTGGTTATGGAGACCCCTGAAGGTTAAGGGTGCCTATGTTTTCCTCTGGATAAGTGGGCAGCTCTCCCCTAATCCCTAGAGGAGAAAAAAGTTCATGAGTGAAGATGAGCATGCTATTAATCTAGCATGGTTTGATTTAAAAGGAATGATTGCTCCTTACTCCCTCCTCCATATCACAGCGCCTGGTATTTCACCATTAGCTACACATTTCTTTGGGTTATGAAAGCTTTCTGGTTTTCTTGCATCTGAATACCTTAGATTTCTAGGCTGTCCTAGAAATAATCTTGTCAAACTCCTTCGTTTGATAGAGTCTGATAAAGAGCCTGAGACAAGAAGGGGTAAGAATCTTTATACTTCTGACCTCAGTGGGTGTTTGAGAGGCAAGTCTGTGGAAAGCTTCAGAGTGCCTCGGAAATGGGAGTTTTTAATAGGGATGTTAGTTCTAGTACTATCATTATAGCCCAAGGCCACATCCCAAATCCTGGAGAGAGCCAGGAATGGAACCCAGTTTAGAGTCCAGAATTCCTTCTTTCAGTGGAAGGGGGCTATGCAATGATCAGAAAGCCAAGGGGGATGGGCCAGGAAGCAGGCCGAATGTTTAGGAAGGAGCAGGGCCCAGGGGGCTGAGAAGAGCTCACTGAGAGACAGGGGCTGGCTTTGTTTAGGGTCAGGGTCGGCGGAGCAGGGGGACAGAGGAAGAGAGCAATAGTGGATGGTGAGGGACTACAGTGAGAGTATTACCTGGGCCCACCCCCATCTCCCTGGCACACACCTTTTTTCCTGCTGAGATGTCTGGTCTGTTCCCCAAGTCTGGAGCAGGGCTCTGGGTTCCACGCACTAAACACCAGGATCTGAGCTCAGTCTGACCAGCTTCCTCCTCAGTCTCTCTAGTCCTGCAGCTGTTGCCTCATCCTCCCTCTGATCCCCCCCTCCACTTCTCAGCCCCACCTGCTGTACCCCCTGCCAGCAGGCGCCCTGAAGAGGGGCTCCCAAGAAGGGGAAGTCTGGAAGGGGGTGGGCAGGGAACTGGGACAGCTGAACCAGGCTGGGCCTCAACCTGAAGAACTGGGCAAATAGGGTCAGCAAGAGGTCAATGCATTTGCCTCTCAGCCTCCTGTTCCAGCGTGGGGCAGGGATCTGGGTGGAAGCAGATAGCCAGTCCTGCTCTGGGGAGGCATGGAGCTCAGCTGCCACCTACTGGCCTCTCACAACCATTGTCATACAGACCGCTCCAGACTTTTTGGGGGGGAGCCCTTAGAGATCATCCAGCCCAGGCTCCTCCTCTTATCATCAACAGGAATATGACCATTAATAATGTTGATTGCACTAGTGTTCAGGAAGAGCTTCAAGTCTGCAAAGAACTACCTGTATCATTTATTTTGGTCCTCACTACAATCTTGTAAGATAGCGAACCATTATTATTAGGCCCATTTTACAGATGAGGAAACTAAGGCTTAAAGTGGTTACATGACTTGCTCAGTGTCATACAGCTGGGAAGTGTCTCAGGTCTTCCTGACTTGAAGTCCAACACTTAACGCCGCTCCACCTAGCTGCCTAATAGACCAGGAACATTCCTATTTCTATATAACACGGGAAGATCTACAAAGCTTTTTCTTTATAAAAAAAACATGAGTTAGGCAATGCTGGCATTATCATGCCCATTTTATTGAGAAAGATACTGAGGCTCAGGGAAATGAAGCAACTTGTCTATGGTCAGTCACAGAGTCAAGTCAGTGGCAAAGCTGAAATACAAAATGTAGTTTCCTGGCCTAAATCTGGCTGCTTTTCTATTATATCATTTTACCAGTGCTCTAGAAGTCAGGTCTTCTAACTCTAGTCCAGTGTTCATTTCTCTGTAATGTGTGGATGCCTCTCAGATTGAAGTGAAGTGAAGATGGACTTCATCTACTCCCCTACCTAATCCACTCACCAGATTTGATTTCCATTTTAGGCTTCTTCCTTCCTTCCCTCCTTCCCTCCTTCCTTCCTTCTCTCCCTTCCTTTGTTCCTTCATTTGTTATTCATTTATTCCCTTCTTCTTTCCCTCTCTCCTCCCCTTCTTTTCCCAGAGTAGAAGTACAAAAACCAAAGCATGGAAATGCAACCTGCTTTGTTTTTCTGGCCTGGGCCAGTTCACTCACTTCACAATAGTCAGCCAGAAGATGACTATTTTTGGTTCAAAGTACTCTGTAGAGCTGAACTCCTAAACATCATAAGCCATGAGCCCCCACAAATGGGTTTACTTTTAATAGTCATCCAGAGGGCATCATTAGCTCAAGGCAAAGCATTAGCTGAAATGGAATGGTATGAATAAGAGCAATATAATATCTCCTCCTCTCTACACCCCACTCCTTATAAACCTTGTGTATAGTCTCCCATGGATACACACAATATAAGCAGGGAAAGCATTCATAGTTTATGAGTACCTAGGCATGTGTGGCCAAAATATATTAAAAAAGAGAAAATGTATGCCTCTGATGCTGTAGGGCTGCTCATGCACTTACAATGACCTTGCTGCTTTTGGTTTCAGTCTCTGCACAGCTGTGGACCTCCATCTTCAGCAATGGCTCCTCTGAAACACTGGCTTATGTTACTGTTGTTCACCCTTGGAAAGAACTGGAAACTGCCCCATAGGATAGCTTTATTTTTTTTAAAACCCTTACCTTCTGCATAAGATTTGATACTAAGTGTTGATTCCAAGGCAGAAGAGCAGGAAGATCAAGGCCAGTGATGGTGAACCTTTTAGAGACCAAGTGCCCAAACTGCAATCTTCACACCAGAGGAACCCTCATGAAGGGAGGAAGCACCCCCATTGGGCTGCTGGGCAGAGCTGCGGATGATGACAGAAATATTCTCAGGAGTGTGTGGGGAGGGGAAGGGGAGCAGCCCCCTCTGGCATGTGTACCATAGGTTCCCCACCACGGGTCTGGGTAATTGGGGTTAATTGACTCACCAATGGTCTCAAACCTAGTGGTACTTGAATCTTGAAGGAGATCAAAGTGAGAGGGATTTTATTCTAGGCATAGAGGATAGGGAATGCAAAGTCATGGAGAGAGGAGATAGAGTATCTCATGTGACAAAGAGCAAAAAGGCCAATTTGGCCGGAGGGTTGTAATGTGTAATAAAGAAGGAAAAGCAGGATGGGGCCAAGTTTTGAAGGACTTAAATATCAAACAGAAGAGTTTACATTTGATCCTTGTAGGTGATTAAGGAACACCTAGATCAGTGATGGCAAACCTATGATACATGTAACCATTTTTGATGACACACGAAGTATGGGGTCGCATACCAAGGATGAAACATTTGCTGTAGTGTAGTGTAGACACTCTGTGCACTAGGTGACAATTTTACCTATAGTCATTTACCTATTTTGGTTTATTAAATACAGTTATATATTATAATTATACATTTTTGTTATTTAAACTATAAATATCACAAAATTATGTTTTTTTTTTCTCGAAGTGACACACCACCTGAGTTATGCTCAGTTTTTTGGTGAATTTTGACACACCAAGCTCAAAAGGTTGCCCATCACTGCCCTAGATTTAATTGAGAAGGGTGATACAACTTGGCCAGACCTGTACTTTAGGAAAATTTTTTTGGCATCTGTGAAGAGGATGGATTGGAAGAGGGAAAGACTTGCAATAGGGAGATAAATTAGAAGGCTACTGTAATAGACCAGGTGAAAGGTGATGAACACTAAACAATGTAAATAGAAGGAAGAGTATGTATGCTATAGATGTGGAAATACAAGCATCAAGATTTATCTTGCTTGGTGTAGTCCATGATAAAAACAGGAATTCAGAAGAGGGCTAGATTTGAGCATAAAGATAACAAGTTCTGGTTTTGACGTGTTGCCTGTAGGACATCCTTGAGATGCCTATAGGACACAATTTGAAGTGGCCATTGAGCATTTGGTGATGAAAGCTGAGAAGAGACTAGGAAGAGGTATATAGATTGGGGAGTCATCTGCATAGAAATGACGATTGAACCCATTGGAGTTGATAAGGTCAAGGAGTGAGAGAGTATAGAGAGAAAGAGATGGGTTTACCAAACAGAGTCTTACCAAACAAAGGATTATGCCCGTTTCCCAGAATTAGGTGATGTGACTTTACTGGATGGTGATCCAGTAAAGCAGACTAAGGAGTGGTCAAGGCATTTTAGGAGAACCAAGAGAGAGCAGTGGCACAAAAACCCAGAGAGGAGAGAGAGTCTAGGAGGACAGGGTTGTCAATCATGAAAAATACAGAGAGGTTCAAGGATGATGAGAATATAGATAAGAACAAGTCTCTGCTTATTAGGAGTTCACAATATAATGGAGGAAGACAACACATGAAAGTAAGCTGAAGGCAATGTGGTATGGAGAGGAATACTTGGATCAGGAGGATGATGTTCTGTGGAGTACAAACCAAGAAGAGCTGCTGATGGAAAGTGGGGAATTACCTGATCCCAGCCCCCATAATGGAAAGCTTTGGGAGTGGTTTAACACTCATCTGCCAGCCCTCCCACCTCCATCCTCCACTCCTCCAAAAAGACAGGAAAGATGCTGTATTCAAGGACAACTGGGTGAAGATTCTATGACAAGAGAAAGGACTTACAGATCCTGCAGTATCATGAATTATGAATTTTTGTCATACATGTATCGCACACATGTGTTTCACTTCCATTATTTTCCAAGTTTGTGTTCATTTTTTTCCATATTAGTGAGGTTTATTTGAAGAATGCTTAATTACTACTATTATGTTGTTAAAATTTTAAAATATATCATTTAAAAAAAATTTAAAACCCTTACCTTCTGTCTTAGTAAAAACTCTAAGACAGAAGAGCAAGGGCAAACAGAGTGAAGTGACTTGCCCAGGATCATATAGCTAGTAAATATCTGAGGCCACATCTGAATCCAGATTCTCCTGATTCCAGACTTGGTGCTCTAAGCACCATGCCAGCTAGCTTCCCCAGTTGAAAAAAAAAATATGTTTAATACCTCCTATTTTTACGACATCACTTTAGTAAATGGCTTTGATAAAAGCTTATTGCATCTACTGGCTAATTGTTAATGGGAAGCACAGCGGTGGGGGCTCAGAAGTTAGAGTAGGAGGAGTAGCCACCTGTGGGATTACACTTAAAACCAGAGGTGACTGCCCAACCTTTGAGTGAGTGCGAGTTAGGTTAGAATATTAAAGCAGGTGCCATGCTCATATTGAACTTTCAGTCTATTAAAAAACGCTAGGGCTCTAACTAACATTTTATTAGCCAAAGGCGAGAAACATACTGTCCATCTATTCAGGGTAGATCAAAGCAGAGGACCTGAGACAGCATGACGCTGTTACTGGGTCGGCTGCCATGGGTAAAGGGGCAGTAAGGCAGGACTGGCCAGGGAGGGGGGCTGCCACAGGCAGAGGGTAGAAGAAAGGGAGCAGAGGAAGCTACCATCTGGTAGCTTCCCATTTTACTAATTATTCTTGCTAAGTAGTCACTAAGCTCAATTGTTTTCATTCTGTTGAAGAACTAAAAATGCTGTCAATATCCCTCTAATTTTCATCACCCTGGGGCAAAGGCCCGCCCTAGTTACAGCTGTTAAATCCCCCAGATCTTTTTCAAAAGAATCATTGTCTAACTGATGATGAAACATGCTTTCCACCTCTTGGCAGAGAGGAGATAGGGTAGAGATGCACCAGGCGGTATACATTTTTAGACTTGGCTAATGAGTTGATTTGTCTTGCTTGGCTATACTTTTTGTTAAAAAGGAAGGTTTATATTGGGGGGGGGGAGGGGAGTTGATGGAGAATAATAGTGGTGCAGGAAAAGAAGAAAGAAAATAACATCAGTGAAACATTTAAAAATATACAGAAGAGGGGGCAGCTGGGTAGCTCAGTGGATTGAGAGCCAAGCCTAGAGACAGGAGGTCCTGGGTTCAAATCCAGCCTCAGACGCTTCCCAGCTGTGTGACCCTGGGCAAGTCACTTGATCCCCATTGCCTAGCCCTTACCTCTGCCTTATAGCCAATACATAGTATTGATTCTAAGGTGGAAGGTAAGGGTTAAAAAAAAAAATATATATATATATACATACATATATATACACATATGTACACACACACACGCACGCACATATATCTATATCTATCTAATCTAATCTCTCTCTCTCTCTCTCTCTCTCTCTCTCTCTCTCTCTCTCTCTCTCTATCTATCTATCTATCCAGAAGAGAGCAGAAGGAATTTCAGCAGACATAAACAAGCAGGACAGTTTTGTTATGACCATGTTAAATTATGTGTGTATTTGTGTATGTGATATATATGTATATATACATACATAGTAAAAATGTAAATAACAGAAGTCCACAATTCATCTTCAGTCTTCTTTTCTGTTCTTTGTTCAGTGTATCCCCAAAATCTTAGTGTAAGAAGGTTAAATCTTCACTAAGACTTATGGGTGATATAATCATGTTTGTTAATGTTTGGTTCTTATTTAAAAAGAAAATGTTACTTTAAAAAGAATTATTGTCTATCTATGTGTCACCTCCTCTGTCCTTCTGCTATCGATTTTTGGAACCCAAATTAAGGACTTTGGAGGATTGGAAAGAGATAGAGAAGAGACAGGAGCTGGGATGTCACTGGCATAGGGAAATCCTATTTGAGGAAACTCCCTCTATCAATGTGGGTCAAGCATCTTCTCTACAGTTCTGGTCGAGGGCAAAGAAATGTTAAATGACTTGCCCAGTGTTGGTGGAGGGGAGAGTTGAACCCAGATCTTGTCTCCGAGTCTGGCTCTTTATCCACTATGTCACATTGACTGTCACTCAAAGCACTGGCCCCTTTTAAATTTGGTCTTTACTATGGCCCATTATTCCAAACTGTCGAGATCTTTCTGGATTATAGTTGTCATTCAACCTATCGGCTTTTGTCCTCACTTCTTGTCATCTGAAGGTTTGAAAAGTGGGCAGCCTCTGCCTTCATCTAAGTCACTAGTAAGAATGATGAACCAGAAATTTAGCCCAGAGATACAGAGAAACCTCAGACAAGTAGGCAAATGCTTAGAGTCACATGGTTGGAAAGTGCCTTATGCCAAATTTGGACTCAGGTTTTCTGATTTCAAGGTCAGGGTTCTGTCTTATGGAGAAGAAGGATCAGATTGGGTGTACTTGACCCCAGAAGGGAGAACCAGGAGCTGTCAGTAGAAGATGCAATAGGGATGGGACAGATTTCAGATTGGTGCTTGTCAAGGAAAACTTTGATACTATCTAGTAGGGAAGAAACTGGACGTCTGGGAGGAGAGACTGAATAATGGTTTATTGGTGATGTTAAGGAGAGGAATCCTGTTCAGGGACAGGTTAAATCAGCAGGGATGGAGATTCCTTCCAACTTTGGGGTTCTGTGATTCCACGAATGAAGATTGGCAAATGTTGCCCTAAATTCAAAAAAGAGAAAGAGGGTGGTTTTACTGAACTGTATTCTAGTAAGCTTGGCAGGCAATTCCTAGCCAAATTCAAGCCTGGATTAATAAAAGGATGGTTTTTAAGCACTTAGAAAGGAAGGATCACTGTCAGTCATCATGGATTCATTAAGGATATTATGCCAAAGTAACCTCATCTGCTTGATTTTTAAAAATTATTAATATTACAAACAAAACAACATTTCAATAGACAAAGAACAGAAAGGGGGGATTGTATATGAAACTGTAAACTTCTGTTAGTTTGTCTTAAAGCATAAATTAAATTTAGCACAACTAACTTCTGTTTTCTTCCATGCATTTTTTTAAACCCTTACCTTCCATCTTGGAGTCAATACTGTGTATTGGTTCTAAGGCAGAAGAGCGGTAAGGGCTAGGCAATGGGGGTTAAGTGACTTGCCCAGGGTCACACAGCTAGGAAGTGTCTGAGGCCAGATTTGAACCTAGGACTTCCCATCTCTGGGCCTGGCTCTCAATCCACTGAGCCACCCATTTGCCCCCATCTTCTGTACATTTAAAAAAAATTTTATTGGGGATTTTTTCTTTTTCTTTTCTTTGTCATTACTCTCATTAGCCACCAGTTCCCTTTCTAACAAATTTTGCCCTCATATAGAAGCCTTCCTTTGTAACAGCTAAATGCTTTGGTTCACTCCTTAAAAAACAAACAAAACCCCTTATTTCCATTTTAGAATCAATACTAAGTATTGGTTCCAAGGTAGAAGAGAGGTAAGGGCTTGGCAATTGGGCTTAAGTGACTTGCCCAGGGTCACACAGCAAGAAATTGTTTGTGGCCAGACTTGAACTCAGGACCTCCTGTCTCTAGGTCTGGCTCTCACTGAGCCACCTTGCTGTCCCTTCTCCTCCAATAAACATTTAATACCTTGAGTGATAGTATTGGAGTTGGGGATCCTGACCCACACTGTACTGGGAGATTTTTCATGAATTCTAAGTCTAGTGACCAGCCTCTTTGTAGATCCTTGAACATGACTCTCCCCCTCCCAACTCACAAGTATTTTCATTAGTTCTTCCTCATTCCTAGAATTCCCTCTCTCTTCATTTCAAGCTCCTGGTTTCCTTGGCTTCCCTAGAGGTTTTGACAAAAATTCCATCTTCTGTAAGAAAGCTTTCTCATCTTTCTGATAGTTAGTAGCTTCCATCTGAGATTACTTCCAGTTTATTCTATATAAATCTTATCGCACACAACTGTTTGCACTTTGTCCCCTTTCTCCTCATTAGCCTGAATGTTCCTTGAGAATAAGATCTCTCTCTCTCTCTCTCTCTCTCTCTCTCTCCTTTATCTATATCTCCACTGCTAAGCACAGTACACAAAGCCAGGGTTTAATGCTAGTTGACATCACTTGAATTGACTTGACACTTACCATTGTCTTGTTCTTCATTTCTATGGGAACCCTTGAAATTCGAATGAATTCATCAACTCTCCAATATTCTAGACCAGTAATGGTGAACCTTTTAGAGATAGAGTGCTGTGCCCCCCCCCCCTCCCCTTACTCTAGACAGAGGAGAGAGGAAGTGCTCCTGTCGGGCTGCTGGGCAGAGGAGCAGTGAAGTAAGGAGTGTCCTCAGGGGCATGGAGAGGAGGAGGGAAACAGCTCCACCCCAAATCCCTCTGGCATTTTTGTTTAAAAATACAAAATCAACTGCAGGCATGTCCACAGAGAGGGCTCAGCATGCCTTTTTTGGCATGTATTCTATAGGTTTGCCATCATGGTTATAGACTTTTACTAAGAAGGGCCCACATACAAGGGAGAGGAGAAGAAAGAGCAATTGGAGTGATGTGGAAAAATAATGGGTGGCTTTTCTTCTTCATAGAAGAGAGGTTTAGGACTACATTTTTAGATGGTCCTTTAAGAATTGGGCATTTTAGCTTAATTGTTTTTATTGTTATTAGAGAATATTAAATATAAAGAATGAGGAAAGAGGACTATTCTCATGGATGACAGAAATACAAAAAAGAAGGCATCAATAAAACTTTTAATATGATTTTCCCCCCTTAAAATCAGAGGGACTTATTGAGAGAGAAAAGTTAAACATTCATGTGGAGGAAAGGCTTCCCAGCATGGAAGACTGCCTCATGACTTATTTTTACATCAGATTCATTTCTGTATTTATCCCTTCTCACCCCCTACTCAGTGAAATATCCCTTGTAACAAAGAAAAATGGGGGTGAGAAGCAGATCATCAAAACCATCAAACATTTCAACTATGTCCGACAGTATATGTAGAACTCCATCCCATTGGCTCTCCCTTGAACATTACAATTGTGCAGCAATAAATTGTATAAGACTTTTTAAAAAAATGGATGAATTGAGGGGATGGAGAGGTTCTCTCCCATTTTCAACTCCTCCTTCCAGTTCTTCCCATAGGGGCTCTCTCCCATTCCTAGTTTCATCCTCTAGCCTCCCACCAGCTTGGCCAAAGAGCAGTGGTCCTGCAGTGTTGGGGAGGGGCCAGAACAGGGCATGGAGAGGCCACAGCCATCATTAGCTAGGACCAAGATAGAAGAAGCCTTGCTCCCTGGATGATATTCAAGCAGATCTATCCAGCTGTGAGGATGGAGCCTTAAACTTGGAATCTGGGTATCTGATGTATAAGATTTGATTTGAAACATCAGTAAAGGAGTCAGCAACATTGTCTATTCCTCTAGGACAAAAGGAGGAAAATCCTTCAGGAGAAACATGTCATTCTCTAGGGGGTCAGGGATCCCTTTTATTTTTTCCTTCTTTTTATTTAAACCTTTACCTTCTGCCATAATATCAGTTCTTCTTTTAATATATTTTTATTTTACTTAAAAAAATTTCCCCCCATGATTCCATGATTCATGTTCTCTCCCTCCCCTCTTTCCTCCCCCTCCCAGAGTTGACCCACAATTCCACTGGGTTTTATATATATATATATATATATATATATTCATTCAAAACCCATTTCCATATTATCAATTTTTTAATTCGTAATAGAGTAATTTTTAAAATGGAAACACTGAATCTTATACCCATATAAACAAGTGATAAATCATATGTTTTCTTCTGCATTTCTTCTCCAACCATTCATTCCCTAGATGTGGATAGCATTCTTTCTCATAAGTCTCTTGGGATTGTCCTGGATCACATACTATCAGTTCTAAGTAAGAAGAGTGGCAAGGGCTAGGCAATTGGGATTAATACCCAGAGTCACACAGCCAAGAAGTATCTGAAGTCAGATTTGAACCTAGGTCCTCCCAACTTGTGGCCTGGCACTCTATGCACTGTGCTACCTAGCTGCCCTCAAGGATTCCTTTTCAAAAAGGGCTGTCAGTAATACTGTGGAATGATCAACTGTAAAAGACTTAGCTCCTCTCAGCAATACAATGATCCAGGACAATTTTGAGGGACTTATGACAAAGAATGCTATCTACCTCCAGAAAAAGAACTGTGGGAGTTGGAATGCAGATGAAAACATAGGATTTATCACTTGTTTATTTGGGGTTTTGGTTTTATATGATTATTCTCTTACAAAAATGAACAATATGGAAATATATTTTGCATGATAATACATGTATAACCCAGATTGAATTGCTTGCCAGCTCTGGGAAGGGAGAAGGAATTGGGGGAGGGAGACAATTTGGATTATATAGCTTTAGAAAACTTATATTGGAAATTCATTATAACATGTAATTGGTAAAATAAAATATCTTTATAATCAAAAAGGGCTTGTCAACATTGTGACCAACTCCATCAATAGAATTTAGATTTGTTGAAAATGCACACTTTCTCTCCCTCTCTCTCTCCTTCCCTCTCTCTCTCTCCTCTCTCTTTCTCTTCCCCTCCTCCCCCTCTCTCCTCCACCTCTCTCTCCCTTCCTCCCTACATCTTCCTCCTTCCCTCCTTCTCTTTTTCTCTCTCTCCCTCCTTCTCTCTCTCCTTCCCTCTTTCTCTCCTTCCTTCTCTTTCTCTCCCTCCTTTCCTCCCTCCCTCCTCTCCCTTCCTCTCTCTCTCCTTCCCTCTCACTCTCCTTTCTCTTTCTCTCCCTCCCTCCCTCTCTTTCCCTCCTTCCCTCCTTCTTTCTCTCTCCCTCCCTCTTTCTCTCTCTCCCTCTCCCCTCCCTCCCTCCTCTCTCTCTTCCCTTCCTTTCCTTCCTTTCCTCCCTCTCTCCCCACCCTCTTTCTTTTATTTTTGCATCCTTAGAGGCTAGCTTAGTTATTTAATAATTGCTTGCAGAAGCCTGATTTCAGAGAAATGTACTTTGCAGAGACAGGGGACTGTGGATGTGAGACATTGCATATTGACCAGCAAGTTTGGTTAGTTTTATAGAACTGCCTTTTTCTTCTTTTTAAAAAATTTTTTGTTTCGAGGGATGACTGTAGGAAGGTTTGGGTTGAGGGATGGAAATGAAGGTGATGTCAAAAAATATCAATAATTTAAAAAAAATTTCTTGAATAGAATTGAATTACTTCACTCAGCACATATGGATTAGGTGAAGCTTGGTGGATATTGGATAGAGTGCTGGATCTGGCAGCGGGAAGACTAGAATCTGGGGCAGATAGATGGCCAGGTCTAGAGCAGTGAGACACTAGGTTCAAGTCTGGCCTCAGCCACTTACTATCTATATGACCTTGGGTGAGTCACTTAACCCTGATGGCCACTCTTCTGCCTTTGAAATGATATTTAGTATCAATTCTAAGACAATAATGAAGGTTTAAAAAAAAAAGAGTTCCTAAACTGGTCCTTTCTACTACATTCTAGTATTTTTCAAATCTAGAATTTTACCAAGAATCCAAATTAAACTTATGAGTCTAAATTTTGATGACTTTCCTCTTCCTTTTCTAGGAAAACTATCCCTTTGCTTTTCCCCATGATTCCCCCCACCCCATCCAATCCCACAACAGTCATAGAATCAGGGGATTTCCATCAAAGATGGTTTCATGAATATTTCCAGCCAAGCCCAATTCTCTCTTGGACTAACTCAGGAAAATGGACAAAACAGAGTCAATGAATCCAAAGAGAAGCTCGAGCAAGGTCATTTTCACACCAGAAAAGATATAAAACCACCAACTTAGAGCTGGAAAGAGTCTTAAAGGTCCTTTAATTCAGTGATTCTTTTTTTTTTTTTTTTTTTTTTTTTTAACCCTGACTTTCTATCTTGGAGCCAGTTCCAAAGCAGAAGAGCAATAAGAATTAGGCAATTGGGGTTAAGCAAATTGCCCAGGGATAGCTAGGAAGCGCCTGAAGCCATTTAGTGGCTCCTAGTTCAGTAATTCTTAGCCTTTTTTTGTGTCCTGGACCCCTTGGACATTCCAAAGGTGAAGACTTTGGACTCCTGTTTCAGAATAAAGTCTTTAATTGCATAAAAAAATACATAGGGTTACAAGGGAAAACAATTATATTATATTATTATATTATTAAAGTTATCAAAATATTTAAAAACAAAAAGAACAGGTCCATAGACTTCAACAGATATGGAAACCAAGGCCTAAAGGAGAGAAAAGACTTGCCCTTCAATCTATTTCCTGTCTACACCCTTTCTGGGCTTATTTCACAAAGATCTTCACAAAATCTACAATTCCAGTCAAATTGGCCTTCTGGTTCATTCCTGAACTTGGCCTTCTTTCTTCTGACACCATGTTATAGCACAAGCTGTTTGTCCTTCATTCCTGGAATGCTCTCCCTTGTCACTTATGTCTCTTAGAAGTCCTGGCTTCCTCTGGGGTGGCAGCTCAGCTTACCACCTCCTCTAGAAAGCCTTCCCCAACAAGCCCTCCTTGTTATCAGTGTTCTTTCCTTCTTCCAGTTCTATTATACTTCATTTATGTTCCTTTTCTTCTACTTCTCATTCCCAGAGAATTAAAAGTTCCTTGAGGACAGAGGCTGTTCTCCATTTGTCCTTTTATTCCCATCACCTAAAATGATGCCTTCCATGTGTTTTTGTTTTTGCTCTAGACTTGTGGTTTTATCACTATAAATAACTGTCCATGAGGAAGCTCCCTCTACTGATGTAGATTTCCAATGGTTCTGTAACATATAGTCTGAGAGAACTGAGCCAGTGTATATCAGAGGTAGGATTTAAATTCAGATAATTGTATTTAGGGTTCGAGGACCATACAAAAACAGGTTGTTGGAGACAACTAGCTGCCTCAGTGGATTGACAGCCAAGTCTGGAGACAGAAGGTCTTGGGTTCAAATGTGACCTCAGACACTTCCTAAATGTATTGATCCTGGACAAGTCACTTAATCCATTGTCTAGCCCTCACCATTCTTCTGCCTTGGAACCAGTACTTAGTATTGATTCTAAGATAGAAAGTAAGGGTTTAAAAAAATCAGATTTCTGTCTTGCTTTCCTAGGAATGTGAGAAGATGAGCTTTAATGCTCTGGACCAATCAAATATCAGGGATGGTTTCACTTCCTCTTAGGGAAAGGGTACCTTCGCAGATATATAATTGCAGATGATAATATTATCTAGAGAATCTATCAAAAACCCCAATTGAACTTTAGCAAAGTTGCAGGATACAAAATAAACCCACACAAATCATCAGCATTTCTATACATTACCAATAAAGTCCTACAGCAAGAGGTAAAAAGAGAAATCCCATTTAAAATAACTATAGACAATATAAAATTTCTGGGAGCCCATTTGACAATACAAACTCAAGAACTATATGAACAGAATTACAAAACACTTTTCCCACAAATAAAGTCAGATCTAAACAACTGGAACAACATTAATTGTTCATGGGTAGGCTGAGCCAGTATAATAAAATAATAATAATAATAATAATGACAATTCTATCTAATTTACCTACTCAGTGCCAAACTACCAAATAATTATTTCACAGAGCTAAAAATATAATAAAATTCATCTTGAAGAATGAAAGGTAAAAAATATCAAGGAAATTAATGAAAAAATATATGAAAGAAAGCCTAGGAGTACCTGGTCTCAAATTGTATTACAAAGCAGTAATCATCAAAACCATATGGTACTGGCTAAGAAATAAGAGTTGTGGATCAGTGGAATAGATTAGATACTCAACATATAGTAATAAATGACCATAGTAACCTAGTGTTTGATAAAGCCAGAGATTCAAGCTTTTGGGGAAAGAACTCAGTATTTGACAAAAACTGCTGAGATAACTGGAAAACAGTATGGCAGAAGGTAGGCATAGATCAGCATCTCACACCATATACCAGATAAAGTCAAAATGGATACTTGATCTAGAAATATGGGGTGACACAATAAATAAATTAGGGAAGCACAGAATAATTTACCTGGCAGACTTATGGATAAAGAAAGAACTTAAGACCAAGTAAGACATATAGAATATTATGATATATAAAATTGTTAAATTTGACTATGTTAAATAAAAAAGGTTTTAAACAAACAAAACCAATACAACCAAGATTAGAAAGGAAACAAAAACTGGGAAATTTTTTTTACAGCAAATGTCTCTGACAAAGGCCTCATTTCTCAAATATATGGAGAACAAGTCATATTTATAAGAATACAAGTCATTTCCCAATTGATAAATGGTCAAAGGATATATGAAGACATTAAAACTATCCACAGTCATATGAAAAAAATGCTGCAAATCACTATTGATTAAAGAAATGAAAATTAAAATAATTCTAAAGTACCATCATACATCTATCAGATTGATTAATATGACAAAAATAGAAAATGGCAAATATTGGAGGAGATGCGGGAAAACTGGGACATTAATACACTACTGGTAGAACTATGCCCAAGGGCCAAAACACCATGCATACCCTTTTACCCAGAAACACTATTAGTAGGTCTGTATCCGAAAGAGATTAAAGAAAGGGGGAAAAGGACCTACTTGTACAAAAATAATTATAGTAGCTCTTTTTGTAGTGGCAAAGAATTGTAAATCAAGGAAATCCATCAATTAGGAAATGGTTATACAAGTTATGGCATATGGTTGTAATGAAATACTATTGTGCTATAAGAAATGATGAGTAGGATGCTTTTAGCAAGACCTGGAAAGACTTATCTGAACTGATGCAAAGTGAATTAAGTGGAACCAAGAATACATTGTACACAGTAACATCAATATTGTATGATGATCAGCTGTGAATGGCTTAACTATTATCACCAATGCAAGTATCCAAAAGATAACCCTAAGAGTCTCATGATGAAAAAAGCTATCCACTGTCATAGAGGGAACTGATGGAGTCTGAATGTGGATTGAATCATACCATTTTCCACTTTATTTCCTTCATGAGTCTTTTCTTGAATGTGCAATGTGTCTTCTTTCACATGATTAATATGTATTGCATGATAGATAGCATGTGTAATTATGTTACTATAATATTGCTTGCTGCCTTGGGGAGGTGGGAGGGGAGAGTGAGGAAGAGAATTTGGATTGCAAAATATTAGAAAACAAGTGTTTAAAATTATTTCTGTATGCAATTGGAAAAATTAAAAATTAAAAAAAAAGGAAAATTGTATATCACTGACATTGCCCCTGCCACATTCCACCCTTGGGTGGAAGATCTTGAAGGTCTTCTTCTAAAGGACCATCCACCACTTAAAAGCCTAAGGGTAATGTCTGGGCAATCCTGATCTCAGGGATGTGAGTAGCACTAGAGAAGGAGCTTATGTAGGTAAGATAAAAACAAAAAAGAATAGAGATAGAGAGGAATAAAAACCAAACAATGAGATAGTCCCCTGGAGGAATGTCACACCATGGTGACTGAATATAGGAGATTTTATAGGTTCGATTAGTTTCTCCCCCCCCCCCCCCTTAAAAATCAGGCAATTTAGGAGGATTGGGAAGCTTAGGGAGAAAAGATAAGTTTGGATTTGAACATGTTATATTTAAGAAGCCTAATAGACATACAAATGGGGGATATCTAGGTAGCAAGAATTGTGGAGCTCAGGTTTGAGGATATGATTATATATTTAGGTTTGGGAGTCTCTTGCATGGAAATGATGTTTGAACCTATGGGAGTCAATGCGATCACTGAGTATATAGAGAAGGTAGAAAAGAGAGCCTGGTCCAAGACAATTTCAAAGGACCTATGATGAAAAATGCTATTCAACCCCAGAGAAAGAACTGGTGGGAGTCTAAATGCAGATCAAGACATACTATTTTTCACTTGAAAACTGGGAATGAAGCTTAGGAGGTTGGGGGTGGGGTGGGGAACTGTCCTGTAAATTATAGTATGGGCAGATGAGAACAATCTGTTCCAAAGGTCACAAAGGCAGCTGTGGAGTGCTTAGAGCTCAGTCAGACATCAAAGATACCAAGAGTATCTACCATGTCCTGGGCCTGGCCATTACCAGGCATCTTTACTTTTGTCTTGCCACTGGACTTTGATGATTCTGGAAGAGAGAGTGAGGCTGATTACTTTGTGCAATTCTGCCTCACTTAAATCCAATTCACTCAAGAGTCAAGACATCACCCCTGATGCCATTAGTCCTCTTCAAAATGAAGGAATTATTCAGCATTAACAGCAGTAAAGGCTAGCTTTTTTTTTTTAATTTTCTTAGATGACTAGTAAAAACTGTGATGGGAGTAGATGCAACAGGAAGCATTTGTTAAGCACCCTCTGCACGCCAGGCAATGTGCCAGGTGTTGAGGATACAAATACAATGAATGAAAAATCCCTACTAATGGAAAAGACACATGTAAATAAATTGGTACCTACATGATACATATAGTGTAAAAGGAAGGTGACTGTATCAAGGTTTATAGAGTATCAGCAACTGGAAGAATTGGGGAAGGTTTCATGTAGAAGTCAGGACTTGAGCTATGCTTTGAAAGAAGGGAAAAAAGAAGAAGGAGGAGGAGGAAGGGGAAGAGGAAGAAGAAGAGGAAAAAGGAGGAGGAGGAGAAGGAAGAGGAAGAGGAAGAAGAAGAAGAGGAGGAATAGGAAGAAGGAGGAGGAGGAGAAGGAAGAGGAAGAAGAGAAAGAGGAAGAAGAAGAGGAAGAGGAGGAAGAAGAAGAAGAGGAAGAGGAAGAAGAGAAAGAGGAAGAGGAAGAAGAGGAGGAAGAGGAGGAAGAAGAAGAAGAAGAGGAAGAGGAAGAGGAAGAAGGTAGAGGAGGAGGAGGAGGAGGAGGAGGAGGAGAAGAGAAGGTAGAGAAGGAGGAGGAGGAGGTGGTGAAGGGGCTAGGAAGAGGAGCCATGGAAGGTTTGAAGGATGAACTGCTGTTGAAAGTGAGTGTAAAAATCAAATGTAGTGGACTTCTGTACTAGCAGCAATGCAATGACCCAAGATAACTCTGAGGGATTTATGGAAAAGAAAGCTACCCACATTCAGAGGAAGAACTACAGGAGTGCAAACACAGAAGAAAAACAACTGCTTGAACACATGGGTTGATGTGGATATGATTTGGGATGTAGACTCTTAATGACCACCCTAGAACAATTATCAATAATATGGAAATAGGTCTTGATTGATAACATGTGAAGAAACCAGTGGAAATGTGTATCAGCTATGGGGGGGGGGGGAGTGGGAGAAGAGAGAGCAAGAACATGAATCATGTAACCATGGAAAATTTTTTTCTTTTTTTCCCTATTAATTAATTGATTGATTTTCAGAAAACACTTTAGAAAAAAAAAAAAGAGTCAACCAAGAGGAGCAGTCAATACTGGCCACATTTGGTAGTTCCTTTCTGTAAGACCATAATAGATAACCTTCATCTACCTGGATGAGATGTTAATTAGATGTTAATTAGAGTTAATAGATATATGGAGAAAAACAAGTAGGGACAAAAAGGAATACGCCTTCTTTTCAGCAGCACATGGAACATTCACAAAGATAGACCATGTACTAGGGCATAGAAACATGGCAAACAAATGCAAAAAAGCAGAAATAATAAATGTAACCTTATCAGATCATAATGTAATAAAAATAATTATTAGTAAGAACACATGGAGAGGCAACCAAAAACTAATTGGAAATTAAATAATATGATTCTCCAAAATAAGTTAGTGAAAGAACAAATCATAGAAACAATAATTTCATTGAAGACAATGACAATGATGAGACATCTTACCAAAACCTATGGGATGTAGCCAAAGCAGTTCTAAAGGGAAAATTTATATCACTGAGAGCATATATTAACACATTTCAGGATACAAAATAAATGAACACAAATCTTCAGCATTTCTATGTATTTCCAACACATCACAGCAGCAAGAGGTAGAAAGAGAAACACCATTTAAAATCACCCTAGAGTTCTTGACTTTTTTTATGGCAACTTCTCTTTTGGTATTCTGGTAAAAGCTATGGAATTCTCATAAGGTTTTTTAAAAATTTATAATTGAAGTAAAAGTTTATTTTCAACTAGAGGTTAGTGAAAATAAAATGAAAAAAATCCCCCAAAAACAAGTTCTACAATCCCCTGAAATCTAACTGTAGATTAAAAACTCTTATTCTACTGTTTAAAAGTCCCTGCCTCTAGAAATATTATTTTTTTCCTTTTGTCTAACCTAAATTCCTTTTCTTAATATTTTAATGCTTTTGCATTCTGTATTCAATGGAAATATGAACTAGTATTTTTAAAAAGTATATTAACCTTCACATTTGAAAGAATAAAATCTATCAATTCTGAGACCAATAAATAAATAAATAAATAAAATCACCCTAGACAATATAAAATACTTAGGAATCTATCTACCAAAACAAACACAGGAGTTATACGAACACAACTACAAAACACTTTCCAAACAATTAAAACTAGATCTAAACAATTGGAAAAATGTTGATTGCTCATGGGTAGGGTGAGCTAACATAATAAAAATGACAATCCTTCCCAAATTAATTTACTTATTTAGTGCCATACCTATCAAACTACCAAGAAACTTTTTTACAGAATTAGAAAAAAATATAACAAAGTTCATTTGGAAGAACAAAAGATCAAGAATATCAAGGGAAATAATGGGAAAAAAAACGTGAAGGAAGGTAGCCTAGCAGTACCAGATATTAAACTATACTATAAAGCAGCAGTCATCAAAACTATAAGTTACAGGCTAAGAGACACAAGGGAGGATCAGTGGAATAGACTTGAAGTAAGTGACATCAGTAAGACAGTCTATGATAAACCCAAAGAGCCCAACTTTTTTTTTTTTAAACCCTTAACTTCTGTGTATTGGCTCCTAGGTGGAAGAGCGGTAAGGGTGGGCAATGGGGGTCAAGTGACTTGCCCAGGGTCACACAGCTGGGAAGTGTCTGAGGCCAGATTTGAACCTAGGACCTCCCATCTCTAGGCCTGACTCTCAATCCACTGAGCTACCCAGCTGCCCGGAGCCCAACTTTTGGGACAAAAATCCACTATTTGACAAAAACTGCTGGGAAAATTGGAAAACAATATGGGAGAGATTAGGTTTAGATCAGCATCTCACACCCTACTCCAAGATAAATTCAGAATGGGTGAATGACTTGAATATAAAGAAAAAGAAAATTAGGCGAACACAGAATAATTAAAAAGGTTTTGTACAAACAAAAAACAATGCAACTGAAATCAGAAGGGAAACAACAAACTAGGAAAAAATCTTTATAACAAAAAACTCAGACAAAGAGCTAATTACTCAAATATACAAGGAGCTAAATCAATTGTATAAAAAAACCAAGCCATTCTCCAATTGATAAATGGGCAAGAGGCATGAATAGGTAATTTTCAGATAAAGAAATCAAAACTATCAATAAGCACATGAGAAAGTGTCCTAAATCTCTAATAATTAGAGAAATGCAAATCAAAACAACTCTGAGGTACCACCTCACACCTAGCAGATTGGCTAGAATGATAGAAGGGGAGAGTAATGAATGTTAGAGGGGATGTGGCAAAATTGGGACATTAATGCACTGCTGGTGGAGTTGTGAATTGATCCAACCATTCTGAATGGCAATTTGGAACTATGCCCAAAGAGGGCTAAAAGATTGCCTGCCCTTTGATCCAGCCATACCATTGCTGGGTTTGTACCCCAAAGAGATCATAGGGAAAAAGACATGTACAAAACGTTCTTTGTGGTGGCAAAAAACTGGAAAACAAGGGTATGCCTGCCAATTGGGGAATGGCTGATCAAATTGTGGTATATGCTGGTGATGGAATACTATTGTGCTCAAAGGAATAATGAACTGGAGGAATTCCATGTGAACTGGAAAGACCTCCAGGAATTGATACAGAGTGAAAGGAGCAGAACCAGGAGAACATTTACACAGAAACTGATACACTGTGGTAAAATCAAATGTAATGAACTTTTGTAC
The DNA here is from genome assembly GCF_016433145.1 of Gracilinanus agilis. Lineage (NCBI taxonomy): Eukaryota > Metazoa > Chordata > Mammalia > Didelphimorphia > Didelphidae > Gracilinanus > Gracilinanus agilis. The sequence goes on along the minus strand of NC_058132.1, from coordinate 74,442,604 downwards.
TAGCAGCAATGCAATGACCCAGGACAACTCTGAGGGATTTATGGAAAAGAGCGCTACCCACATTCAGAGGAAGAACTACAGGAGTGCAAACACAGAAGAAAAACAACTGCTTGAACACATGGGTTGATGTGGATATGATTTGGGATGTAGACTCTTAATGACCACCCTAGAACAATTATCAATAATATGGAAATAGGTCTTGATTGATGACACATGAAGAAACCAGTGGAAATGTGAATTGGGTGGGGGTGGGGTGGGGAGAGAGCAAGAACATGAATCATGTAACCATGGAAAAATGTTTTCTAAAAAAAAAAATTAATCAACACCTAAGGGGCAAATAAACAAACAAACAAACAAACAAATAAATAAATAAATGGATGAATGAGATGCCTGTGGCTGGATGGGTGTTGATCATAGAAAAGGAACTCTGAGGGAAGCAAGACAGACAAGAGGAACAACAGGTGGACTGGTCCTGATGCTCCAGCCTTACTTTGTTAGTGTTTTTTTAAAGTTTGTTCTATAAAAGATTAAATGTGCCAGATTTTTTAAAAATGAGTCAACAGGACAGGTATAGAAGGTTTGCCCAATGTCAGTGAGGACCTAGTTCAGGTTGTATAACATATATTTGTCATGGACCCAGTCAGAATAGTTGTATGATTTTCCTCACATTTTTAGTATATGTGTAGTAGCAAAAGTGGTAAATGGTGTGAGTGCTCCAAGGCTGAGGCTTGGCTAGAGTTTAATTAGTGAAAGGATAAAGGATGAAGGGATTCAGGAGAGGAGGAAAGTGTAGAGTTGAATTGCTAGGGGCTAGGGGGGATGGCCTGAGAGATGAGAGAGAGACAGTAATTGAAAGTCATATTATGTATAAAGAATGAGGTTTTGTAAGGGAAGAGGTGAAAAGCCAATTAATTACGGTTGGATAAGAAGCCTCAGAATTCTTGAATATGGAAGTGGTAAGCTTTTGGGTGATGACAAGGTCAAGAGTATGACCATCTTTCTAGATCAGGGGTCGGCAACGAATGGCTCTGGAGCCATATCTGGCTCTTTTGAGGGCCAGATATGGCTCTTTCTGCAGGAGCCATAAAGTCCATTTTTTTTTCAGGCGCCGTTACAGGAGTGGCACTGTGAGCACTGTATGGCTCTCACGAAATTACATTTTAAAAAATGTGGCGTTTATGGCTCTCATGGGCAAAAAGGTTGCCGACCCCTGCTCTAGATGGTTAAGGGAGGTTGGAGGAGTAGCTGAGAAATTGAATGATAAGAGTGATTAAGGTAGAATCAATATATATGTTAAAGTCTCCTAGTATGAGGGCAGGAGAGAGAAATTGTGAGCCGGGTATCGAACTCATTGAGGAAGGAAGGAGAGTGATCTGAAAGTCTGTGGACAATAGCTATGGGTATTTTGTTTGGGTCATAGATATGATTAGTGTAAGCCTCAACGGAAGAGAAGTTACTAGTGATGGAGGTTGGGGGACAATCTGGAAATGGCAATGTGTAGCAAGGAATAATTCCAACTCCTCAGTTTGACTACTGAGTAAAGGTGTAGCCAGTACTGGAAAGGGTGGCCAAGGAGGCTGAATCATCTAGCAGGGCTGGGTTTCAGTAATAGCTTGTAGATGGAAGGAATGGGAGAGGAAAAGATTTAGGATAAATGGAAAAGTTTCTGCTTTTAGAGCAAGGATGCCATAGGGCACAGGGGGAGGGCAAAGTGATGCTTGTTTGAAACTTTGGAGTGTGAGGTTGAGGGGAGACAAGAATAAGGAATTGGATGGCAAGTGGTAGGGAATGGAGTTTGGATGATGATCTACAAGGTTCAGAATCACTGGGATATGAAGGGTATGACCAAGTATGAGAACATTCATCATTAAGTGCCACTTTTCCAAAGGAAGTTGGAGATTGGGCTGGAGGCAAGTACAGTATGAGATGGGAGGCACTTAGTGAGATGGTCAGATGAGAAGCCCCACTTCAGGATTTCCCTTCCGAGAGTAAATATAAGGCAGGAAAGGGCACAGAAGGAGAAGAAAGTAGAATCTGAACAGCAGGAGGAAGAAGTCCCACTCCCCACCAGTTTTCCTGTTCCTCTTCTCTCGAGGGACAAGAGCAGCAGGAGACAGAAGACCTAAAGTCAAAGAGAAAGTTGCTTCTCTTTGTACCCAGAGTTCTCTATATCCCAGTTGGTAGATTGGACTGGCAGCAGGAGCTGGGAGTTATCTTAGACTGGCACAGATGGAAGTTGTTGCTTTGGGATTGATGGAAAATATCTTGTCTAGCCTCTTACTGCTTTCCCTCAGGAGACACACTGAGCCCAGCAGGAGATGAAAGGTACGTGGTCAAAGGAACGTTTAGCTCCTCTTCTCACCTGAGGAACCAATTGAAGAAGGCTTCAGAAGCCTGTGACCTTGCCCCATGTGGGCCCAGTATGGAGAAAACACAGCCTGGGCTTGAGAAGGCCTTTTCTTTATCCAGTCACCATGGAAACTGAGGGAATCCCCCACGGCTTCCCTGAGGAGAGTTTGTGAGACAGAGGAACCCAGAAGGGAGGGAGATGGAGTCAGAGACTAGACAAGGAGGGATATAGGGAAGCTCACAGATGAAGATGAAGACAGAGACAGAGAGACTCAGAGATGGAGGATAGAGGAAGTCAGAGATGAAGGGAGGAAGACCCTGAGATGTAGGGGAAAAGAAAGCCTTAGAAATGGAGAGACAGAGGAAAATTCATAGATAGAGGGAAATCTTCAGAGATAATAAAAGGAGCAAGAGACTCAGAGATGGTGGCAGAGGTTCAGACAGGGCCCAGAGATAGGGAGACTCACAGATGAAGGGGAGATACAGAGAGACTCAGAAGTGGAGGCAGAGAAAGGCAGATGTGGAGTGAGAGTAATCCTAAAACTGAGGGAAGGAGAGCCTCAGAAATAGAAAGAGTGACAGATTCAAAGGCGGAAGGGAAATCTTCAGAAATAGAGGGAGAGAGACTGAGATGGAGAGAGGGAAGAGACAGAGAAACTCAGATGTGGGGAGATATGGAGGCTCAGAGATAGGCTTGGAAGCTAAGACAGGGAGAGAGAGGGAGCAAGAGGGACAGACAAATAGAAACTCAAAGATGCAGACTAAGGGAAGGAGGAAGACAGAGAAACAGTGGGGTAGACCCAGGCAAGAATGGAGGTGCCAGAGGTAGAGAGGCAGAGAATGCAAAAATGGAGCTAGAGAGAGACACAGAGATGAAGAGAGGAAAGAGACAGAGTACAGCCTCTCTTCTCACTCCCTCCTCCTTATTGTGCAATGACCTTCCTGGCTTCCAAGAGCTGGTGGCCTCTGAGGCGGGGAGTGGGAATGATGGGCAGCCAGTACTGGCTTTTGGGATTTGGGTGGTGCTTCAGGCTCCAAGCACTGTGCCCATTTGTAAGATGGGAGTGCTGGACACTATGACCTCTGAGCTCCCTTTGAACTCTGATGCCCTATGACTCTCTTGACTGGGAGAGATCCAAGGCCTGAATAATAATGGCAGGAGGGATTGGCAGGCTCCATGTCTTTCATAGCTGGTCATTCCATCCCTCACTTAAATGAAAATTTATCCAGAGACATTGGGCTTCCTCTCCCTTTCCACACCCCCACAATCAGGGTTTCAATCCCCTCAGAAGATGGCAGTGAATAGTTTCTAAAGCCTCCCCATCCTCATTCTCCGTGGGCAAGTCCTTCCTTGTGTCTGCCCTGTGGATCCCAAGGGCTCCAAGTTCTCAGCCTCTGCTCCGTCCAGTTCCTAGATATGGCACCGACTCTCTCTCCCTTTCCCAAGTTCATTGAGATCTCCGACCAACCCAGCTCAGCATCTGCTCTACTATGAGTCGGGGACATATTCTGGTCTTGTTTTTGTTTTTGCCAACCTAGGCCTTTTATGATTTCTTCCATTACCCAGAGGAACCATTTTTTAACAATTACTTTCTGACCTTTTGCAATCCAGATCCTGCCCTCCCCTCCTTTCGTTCCCTCCTCCGATGTAGATTATTCCAATATTGTCACGCAGTACACATTTCCCTATTCCTTGTGTCGTGAAAGAAGACATATGTCACACGCGTAAGAAAAATCTCCTGAAGGAAACAAGGCAAGAAAAGACACGGTTCCATGTGCATTCGTGCTCTGCCAGGTCCTCCTCTGGCTGGGGAGAGCCCTTGTCATCATCAGTCCCTCAGGGCTGTCTTCGGTCCCTGGACTGCTGAGAGTAGTTTAGGCATCAGGTACAGATTTCATTCCTTGGGTCAAGTGGGGGGCTGGCAGTTTAGTTCATCCAGGGGAGAGGATACCCCAGGGCAGTGCCAGGGGCACGGCAAGTCTACGATCTCTAGGGTTCTAGAGGTGCCTTGTGAGAAGGCATCACGCAGGGCCAAATCATTTTTCCCTCCACACCCTGGAGGCAGTTCTGACATCTTGTCTGGCCCATGGCTCAGGAGACTTTTCACTTTCAGAGCGGACTGAGGTAAAGCCCTAACCTCCAGGGTGTCTCATTTCTGACAGATGCACCCCCACCTGGAAATAGAGGGAAAGAGTCAATCATGTATAAAATATATGAGGAATAGTAGATAGAAAGCATCAAAGTGATCTTGTCCTCACGGAGCTTGCAGTCTAGTGAGAGAATAAGACACATATACAGATAACTTATCATATGCACCATTACAAAGCAATGCTATGGTTCTGGAGTTCAAAGACCTGGATTCAAATCCTACCTCTGATGCTGACTCCCTAATTTCTCTGGGTCCTAGTTTTCTCCTCTGGAATAGGACTAGATAACCTCAGAGGTCCCTTTCAGCCTTATGATAGTATAAATGCTCTGATAAATAGGTTAAACATAAAGGATAGTGGCTCAGTGCATTGAGAGTCAGGTCTAGAGATGGGAGGTCATGGGTTCAAATCTGACCTCAGACACTTTTTGGCTTCACTTAACTTCTATTGCTTAGCTTTTATTGCTTTTCTGCCTTGGAACCAATGCACAGTATTGATTCTCAGATGGAAGGGGTTAAAAAATAAAGATAACTCAATTTCTGGAGCCTTTTGAACTTTATAAAATCCTTTTCTCACCACAGCCCTATGAGATAAGATGATCACTTTACAGAGGGGGACACTGACTAGAGAAGCCCTGGAATGTGGACCTGGAAGGAACTTCAAAGATCATTCAGTCCAACTTTCTCCTTTTAGAGAGGAGGGAACTGAGGCAAAGTGATTTGTCCCACCCAATGGGATTATCAGAGCCAGGAACTGACCCCAAACTCCCTGACCCTAAGTCCAGGACTCTCTCGATCAATAAGTATTTAGTAAATATGTACTACATGTGAGGCATTATACTAGAAGGATATGAAGTAATCCCTGCCCTCAGGGAGTTTATATTCTTTTGGGATGTGAATATAAGTTTACACAAAATATATGCCAAGTAAATAGAAGGGAATTTTCCGGGGCACAACACACACAGGGTTTCACAGGCTGCAAAATGAAGAGTTAGGTCCCAGCAGGAGGGGTCAAAGCAGGCTTCCTGGAAACAGTGACATTAGAGATAGGCTTTAACGCTTGGAGACGAAGCCAAGAAGGGGAGGACACATTCTAGGCAGAGGGTTTAGGCTGGAGTTACCTTCTTCTATGGGATTGGGATTTCCTCTCCTCATTGCATCAGGGAGGTGTCCTCTGTGCTGAAATCCCTGTCCCCATGGGGGATCCCAGCTGCCACACACACACACACACCCACACACACACACACACACACACACACACACACTTTCCCCATCCCCAGAACAGACTGGAGTGTCCTGGCCTCTTCCTACCCACATCCTGGCATCTGTGTCTGCGGGGGTGGTCCCTGCTTAGGAGCCCAGGATGGAACATCCGAGGGTGGGGCCACCCAGACGCTTGAGCCAGATTCCCCCCAACTCCCAACCCCGGGCATTTCTCTCTTCCCTGGGTCCATCCTACCTTTCCCACACTCATGGGGATCCTGGGACCTGGAACCTACCATGGCCTTGAGATTCCAATCACTTTATAAGCATTTGCGTCTGTAATTCTGCCTGAAGATGCCATCCCCTCCATCTGTCCCTGCCATCTGCTCCTGCCTATGTTTTCCAAAGCATTTGGGACTGGATTTTTTTTTTTGGGTGGGGAGGGGGTGAGGAGGGGGGGATGGGTGGCCTTGGAGCCTAGGCAGAGGGCAGTCAACTCCAGCCACTTCCCTACATAAGCAGGCAAGTAGCTAAGAGACAGTCACAAGATCCCCCAATTCCAAATTAGAAAGGACCTTGGACGACTTGTATATCTAATTAGGAATCTCCTCTGTGATGTCTAAAACAAGGAGCCATGGAGCCTCTAATGGAAGGGCTCTACCAAAAGGGATCATGAGAGTGGGATAAGACTGAAAGAGGATTGAACCACTGTCAATGAGGCGTAAGGATAGGTAGGTAGCTGGTGTAGTGGATAGAGTATCGGGCTTAGAGCAGGAAGATCTGAGTTCAAATCCAACCTCAGGAACAATTGAATGAAGTGACCTTGGACAAGCCACTTAACTTCTGACTGTCGCTGGAGAACAAAATGGCAAACCACTCCAGGTTCTTTGACAAGAAAACTCCATAGATGGAGTCCATGGGATTGCGAAGAGTCAGTCACAACCGACAAGGGATGAGCTTCCTTCTCAGGCAGTTCATTGCCTGCTGGACAGCTCTCAGTCTTAGGCAGTTTGTCCTTAGCTCGAGCCTAGATCTTCTTGGCCATTTCCCTCCATTCACGACTCCTAGTTTTGTTGTCTGGACTCAAATGATCAGACTAATCTCTCTTCCCCAGGGTAGCCCTTCAGGTTCTTAAAGACAGCTCTTGTGACCCCCTTCTACTTCTCCTCCACTGCAGGAGGGGACCTCGAGGTCACGTAAAGCAGTCTCTTAATTTTGACAAGTGAGGAAAGTGAGGCCCATGGCTTGCCCAAGGATACCCACGTCATCAGAGGCAGACTCAAGGCTGAGATCCCTAACTCTGGACTCCAGTTCAGGATCTCTTCAATGTAGTGCACATGGTCCAGATTTTTGGCGAAGCACCCTCTTAGGGCTTCCTCCCTCAGCTCCCACTCACACCAATGGTTCGGGCCTCCAGAAGATAGCAGATGGCTTCCCTCTTCAAAGCAGTAAGGGGAGCCCTTTGGGGGTTATGCCTTCTAATACTGTTGCTCATGAGCCCCATCTAGTGTGCTCTCCTATAGTGATCAACTAGTGTCATCAATTTGCTTTGAAAAAGGGATATTATTTTACTGAGAAAGTATGGCAAGAACAGATGTTACAAAAACAATCCCCCCCCCAAACTAGGAGGCACACTGCTCCCTTATTCTCTCTCTTTCTCTCTTCTCTTTCTCTCTTCCCTCTTCCCCCATTCCTGGGGAGAGTGAACTCAAGCTTAAATAATAATGATGAACACTTATATAGATAGCACTTACTGTAGGCCTGACCCTGTGCTAGGCATTTTACAATTATTATCTCATTTGGTCCTCCCAACAATCCTGGGAGGTAGATGTTATTATCATCCCCATTTTACATTGGAGGAATTTCAGACAAACAAAAATGACTTGCCTAGGGTCACATAGCTAAAAAGTGTCGGAGGCCAGATTTGAACTCAGTCTTCCTAACTCCAGATCTGGCAGTCTATCCATTGCACCACAATTACAAAGTTGAACAAGACACACATGAGGGAACATACAGAGCTGAGGGTTACCTTTTGACTTCTTGTTCTGGGTTTTTTGTTTCTCTTTTCAGAGCCTTACCAAGTTTACTTCAGGTGTCTGGGAAAGATGGTCGCTCCTTGATCAGCTGGGCTGGCTGTGTGAGGAACACTGATGCCTCTACTAATGGGTCCGTCCAACGCCGGGACAAGCCAAGCAAGTTGTTGTACTAGCGCCTTATTAGACTTGGCTGCTGTTGCTATTGGCTCTGGTTCCTGGTGAAAATTCTCCCAGACTCTCATAACTCTTCCAAACTCTTTTGTTGCCTGGGTGCACCCTCCTTAGAACTCTCCTATCAGAAGAGAATAAACAGAGAAGAGACCAGAGAAACAGAGGCATCACGTGTTTACAGGCTTGTGGTGGCTGGGCGAGGAGACAAAACCACCACTGCCTTTCTCCCCATTGGGGAGGCCATATCATTTCTTGGGGTGCTATCCACAAGGAAGGAAAAATCACAAGAGGTGTAAGAACAGGATCCTTTGGTACATGAATTCAGTTCTAGCTTCAGTCCTTCTGGCCAATAGAAAACTTTCTGTTACCGCACCATCCAGACCTCTGAGTCATTCAGGGCTAGAAGTAGGCTCACTTGTCCCCCATGTGTTGGATTGGAACCAAACAGGGAATTTTGAGCACATTTTGTATAACCTACCAGGAAAGGCAAATCTGAGCATGCTCCAAAGATGGGCCCCTCATTGGCCAGCATCTCCATTACCTCTGTCTGTCCTAAAAGGTGGCGCTCAGAACTGAAGATAGGATGATTCAGAAGTGCTCTGATTAGGGCAGAACTGTCAGTGACACTCTTACCTCCCTCATTTTGGACACAACACATCTGTTTATATAATAAGATTGCATCAACTTCTGAGTTCTGAGCCTCTCAGTTCTGAGACTTTGGTCCACTAAGACTCCCAAGTCTCTTTCATGAGACCTAGTGCTTAGCCTCATTTCCATCCTGTATTTATGTAATCAATTTCTTTTTGAGCTCAGGTGTAGGACTTTACACTCAATTTCATCTTTTTAGATTTAGTCTTTTGAGACTTTTTTGTGTCATAGACAAATCTGATTAAGTGTGACATCTATGCCTACATTCATGTTATTGATAAAAATAATGGATGACACAGGGCCAAGGAAAGTCTTTGGGGACTCCAAGGGAAACCTCCCACTAGCAACTCCCCAGGGAGTTTAGGGAAAGGAAAAACCTTTCTCTACTCTCTTTAAATTGCCTCCCTCTCATTTCTTCTGTTTTCAAAGTGAGCCTCTCCCTGGTGCTGGCTAGCATATAACTTGGTCTCTCAGAATTTAGCAACATGTGCAGAGGAAAGGAGGATGTATTTGTAGTCAAAGGTCCTGGGTTCAAATTCTCCTTATTACTTGTGTGATCTTGAATTTTTAAAAAAAGCCAATCAATCTTTTTGGACTTTGAGTTTTCTTATCTGTAAAATGAATAGTTCCTTCTATCTATATCTCTAAATAGAAATATATATATACATATATATGTATATACTTTTATGATCCCAAGGCCACTCCCAGAAAACTTTGCTTCTGTTCTACTCTAATATCCTGTCTACCAAGCTAATGTCATACCTTCTGTTTCCCTCCCTTCCTTCCTTCCTTCTTTCTCTCTCTTCCTTTCCTTTCCTTTCCTTTCCTTTCCTTTCCTTTCCTTTCCTTTCCTTTCCTTTCCTTTCCTTCCTCCCTCCCTCCCTCCCT
>NC_058132.1:74373102-74424054 GCF_016433145.1 Gracilinanus agilis | reverse complement strand
TCTCGGCCAACATTTAATAACCATCTACTGTGTTCAGGGCATCACCATGTCCTGGGGGGAGATAAAAGATTTAGAGAACACCCAGTCCCTGCTTTAATGGAGCTGATGGGCTCTAGTAGGGGGACATGACATAAACGGGTCACTGTAATATGCATAATGTAAGCACCCTGGAGAGGTACAAAGTGCTATGTGAGGTTGGAAAGCAAAGTTATTCCCAATAGGGGAGTCAGAGAAGGCTTCCTGGGAGAGGTAGCATTTGAGATGGGATTTTGAGGCTGAATTCACCATGCAAAGAGGAGGAGGGAAAAGATTCCAGACTTAGAGAATTGGGTAGGTGAGATACCAAGGTGGATACGTGCTCTCTCTCTCTCTCTCTCTCTCTCTCTCTCTCTCTCTCTCTCTCTCTCTCTCTCTCTCATATATATATACACACACACATATACATGGTCTCACATACTTCCTATATATATAGCTAGGAAGTATGTGAGACCAGATTTGAACCCAGGATCTCCTGTCTCTAGGCCTGGTTCTCGAATCCACCCAGCCATCTAGCTGCCCCAGAAAAGCCCTTTTATCTTAGAGTGAAATGTAAAGAGTTAGGGAAGCTAGGTAGTGGAGGCATTGGGTCAGAAAGACTCATTTTCTTGCGTTCAATTCTGTCCTCAGACACTTCCTAGCCCTGTAACCCTGGGCAAATCACTTAATCCTGTTTGCCTCAGTTTCCTCATCTGTAAAATGAACTAGAGAAGGAAATGGCAGTATCCCTGCTTAAGAAAACCCTAAATGGGGTCACAAAGAGCAGGGAACCGGCCGAAGAATGACAAAGCGGAGTCAATCCAGTTTTCCTTGAGCATAGCTTATTGTGTGTGCAGTAATATGAGACACGGTTAGAAAGGCAGAATGATCTCAAATTAAGAGGGCCTTGAATGTCAGGCACAAGTGTCAACTTTATTAAGCAATTCAACATTTAAGTAGCTAATATGTGTAAAGTTCTATGATTATAGATCACTTATATCTCCTTTGCCAACTAGCTTCCTTAACTCTTTGCACTTCACCCTAATATAAAAGAGCTTTTCCACCTTGGCATCTCACCTATCCAGTTCTCTAAGCCTGGAATCTTTTCCCTTCTCCTCTTTGCATGGCGAATTCTGATCCAGCCTTGAAGTCTCAAATGCTACCTCTTCCAGGAAGCCTTCTCTGACTCCCCTATTGGGAATAACCTTGCTTTCCAACCTCATTATAGCACTTTGTACCCCTCCAGGGCACTTACACCATGTTGTATATATTACAATGGTCTGTTTGTGTTGTGTCCCCCTTCTATAGACCATCAAGGCTTTGGGTAGATCATTTGGGGAGGGAGTTCTAAGTGGAGCTGAGGACCCTTGGATGTAAAAGTGAGAAGGGAGTATACGATAGACATGAGAGACAATCTATGTGAAAGGAATAGGGAGCTGGTGAAGATTATTGAGCAGAGGAATAGCCCAAGCTTATCCATTCAAGGAAAATGAGTTTGTCAGTGTTACATGTAAATGTGAGATTGGCAAGGTGAGAGAGTGGAGTTTTGATGACTGATCAGAAGACCTTCGTGGGCAGCAGGGTAGCTCAGTGGATTGAGAGCCAGGCCCAGAGACAGGAGGTCCTGGGTTCAAGTTTGGCCTCAGACACTTCCTAGCTGTGTGACCCTGGGCAAGTCACTTGACCCCCATTGCCTAGCCCTTACCAATCATCTGCCTTGGAACCAATACACAGTATTGATTATAAGACAGAAGGTAAGAGGTTTAAAAAAAAAAGACTTTCACCATGATCTAGGAAGGTCATGAACAAGACTATACTAAAGAGTTGTAGCAGGTGGGAATAGAGGGGAGGGATGTGAACCCTTTGGGTGCCCAGCCTGGTGCCAAGTGCTATGGGGACACAAAGGAGAGGACACAGTCCCTGTAGCTTCAATGTGATTTCATCATTTCACTGCCCTGCTCAAGAGTTTATGATCAAAAAGTCACAATTCCTGATCCTGGCATTCGAGGCTCTTCATAGATTGGTCTCAGACTACCTTTCTAGCCTCTTTTCATGAGATGCTCCACTCTAGGTTCCCTTCGCTTGAGTCAGATTTTTATCTTTTCAGTCCCCTGAATAAGTAGTGTGATGTGGGAGAAAGAATGACAAGGTTTAGGAGGAAGGAGAACTGGATTCTAGTTTGGTCTCTGTTGTCAATTCATGGTGCCTCAGTTTCTTCCTCTGTTAATGAGGAGATTGGACAATGGGCTCAACAGATATGATAACTGTAAAGAATCCAGCAGTGCTTGGCCCAGAGTAGTATAGAAATGTTAGTTGTTAATGAATACCTAAGATCAATGCCAAGCTTCTCTCTCTGCTTGAGTCTAAACTCTGTGCCTTTGAACACAATATTTCTCTCGGTTCTTCAATTCACACCTCCTCCAGGAAGCCCTCTAGGACCCCTCTTTTCTGATCCCAGATTGTAGCCGGCCACGTGATGGAGCCTGGGATCATTATTTCACTTTTCACCGCAGTGTGCGGTGTGTGTGGAGGGGAAGCCGCCCCCTTACAGTGGTCAGTATGGCGGAACTCGGCCCCCTGGGCCCCGGCACTGGCACTCATCTGCGTACCTCGCCCCTAAATGAGCACACAAACCTCCTGCTCCATCTCGCAGCTGTGCCTCTGCTGCGGAGTCTCCCGCACGCCACCTGATGTGTGCGTTTGCCTCCGTTGGCACAGCGCCCACGTGCAGGGTCCCGCCTCCCGCCCCCCCCACGTTCTGGGCCGAGGTCCCCTGCCCCGCTCTGGCCAGCTGTGCTCCTGGAGCTGAGGCCGGCTTCCATCTCTGTTTCCTAAATGGTGGGGGGCTGCCCCCGAGGGCGCCGCCATCCTCGTGTCCTCCTACTTGGATGGGCCAGGTTAAGAGAAAGGCCAGGCCTGGCCTCCCACCCTCAACCTCACTCTCTCATCCTAGGAGAATGGCGGAGGGAAGGGACCCTGGGCCAGAGCGCCCCCTGCTGGCCACCCAGATCGCTCATTTTGTTCAGTCTTCAGTCGTGGCCCTTTTGGGGCTTTTCTTGGCAGAGACACTGGACTGATTGGCTATTTTCTTCTCTGGCTCATTTTATAGATGAGAAAATGCAGGCAAACGGGGTAAAAATGACTTGCCCAGAATCTCACAGCTGGGAAGTGTCTCAGGCTGGATTTGAACTCAGGTCCTCCCGTCTCCCGCCCCTGCTTGGCTGGCACTCTAGCCTCCAGTCATTAGCCCTTAGCCCGGGGCAGTTCAACTCAAATACTTATTAAGCACCTGTTGTATGGGAGGAAGGCGCTGTGTGGAAGGATACGGGAAGATGGAGAAGGGAACTGGGGAAGAGCACGCGAAGCCGTCCCAACCGATCCCTCTCCGCCTTTCTCTACTCTAGGCCATTTACAAGATGGTGTCCTCCGTGATGAAGATGCCGGAGGATGAATCTACCCCGGAGAAGCGCACTGAGAAGATCTTCCGTCAGATGGACACCAACAACGATGGTGAGGGGTGACGGGGTTCCCTGGGCCCCTGCCCCAAATCTGCTCCCGCCCAAACCCCTTTCCTGTCCGGGAAGGCTCCCTCCACCCCTCCGTCCCCCAATGGCCCAACCAATGCCCTCTAGTCCATCTCCACCCCGAATGGGCCGTGGGCGCCCCCCTGAGCACTGTCTGCCCCACCAGGGAAGCTGTCCCTGGAGGAATTCATCAGAGGAGCCAAGAGCGACCCGTCCATCGTCCGGCTGCTGCAGTGTGACCCCAGCAGCACCTCCCAGTTCTGAGCCCGGAGCCTCCTGGGAGAGAGGCGAGAGGAAGGGTAGAGGGCCAGGCTGGGACCCTGCCTTACCCTGTCCTCAGCTCCTGTCCTGTCTCCCACAGCTTCCCCTTCCCACGTCTTTGTGTCCAGCTTGGAATTTGGGAAAAGCCAGGTTAGGGTGGGGCCTACGCTGTGTCCTGGGCCCCCATCACCAGACAGCAGGGACAGAGTCTGCCCCCTTCCCCGGCCTCCGACTCGGATTCAGCCCAAGTGCCACATGAAGGGCAGAAGCTGGGCATGTGGACACACGTGCAATGGGGAAGATAGCGTGTTCCTGTGCTGCCCCCTCCTCTCCCCTCCCCCAGGCCCTCCCCTCAAGGTCCAAGGAGAGATAGAGGCTTGACACCCAAGGGATCTCCCCTGGCCAGGAGGTTTCTCAGCCGAGGGGCCAAACTACATGCCGCCCCCCATCCATGGCCAAGAGCAGGATGCCTCCCGCTCCATAGAAGGTCCGGCCAGTCCTGGAGCTCTCTGGAAGTGGGGGTGGGGGACAGAGTGAGGCGGGGAGGCTAGGGCAGCTGCCTGGGGCCGGGAGGGGAGCCTGGTGAGGATGGAGGAGCTCTGGGGGTGGGGAGGTACCAGTTGCTTATGGCACTTTCATCATATTCTATTCCCTCTCCCTCAAGTCCCCTGGATTCCTAGCCAGGCCTGGGTCTCTCCTGCTCTGGCTGAAGGGCATTGTGGGGAGGATCGTGAGCCTTCTCGCCCCCAAGGGCAGCCCTGCCCTGAGCACTTTTCCGTGTGTATGCACAGATGTGGGTCTGGGTCTACCCATTCCCTGGCCTCCCCCATCACACACAGACACGCAGACCTGTCTGCCCCTCTCCCCAGTCACCCACAGAACTGTGTGTCTCAGAAAACTCCCCACTCCTTCCCCGCCAGGCTCTGCCCTGGTCCATGGAGGCGGGGGCAGGGTCGGCAGTCCCCCCTCTTCTCCGAGCATGCATCCACTTGGAATTACTCTGTTCTTTTTAATAACTTCAGAATAAAGTCTTGTTTCAGTGCTGTGCCCTGGGCCAGTGGCCAGGGGCTGGGAGTGGCGGTTGTGGGGAGCAGGCAGGCTTCAGGCATAGGGCTGGGGACCCTGGCACTGCCCACTTGGGTCTTTCCAAGAGTGGGGGTCGCAGATCTGACCAGGGAGATTCCCGGGCCCCGAGACCTTGGCAGTCCATCTCTCAGAGCAGTGTTGGCTCCAAGCTGGTGCAGCTGAGGAGATCTCGACCCTCGGTGAGGCTTGTGCTTTCTGTGACCTGTGAAGGAGCCCATGAGGAGGTTCCCAGGACTGGTCCTGGAATATCCCATCCACCCCATGGGCATACCTACGCCCATACACACACGAGCGGGGGCAGAGCTAGATAGAGGTGAGTGGGGCTGAGAAGGGGAGGTACAGACAGGCTTGGGCTGGGCGGAGGGGACCATTCCTAATCCTTCTCCCCGAAGGAGCCTGGTCTGGAAATGGGCCACAAAATTCTGAAACAGAAAGGCATTGGCTCCAAATCCCCGCCCAATGCAGAAATACCCTTTAAGCAGACTCTGATGGAAGTCCTCCTAGAATGGAGAGCCCCCTCCCTTCCCGGGCAGCCCACTTCACATTAGACAACCTCAAAAAAAAGAGCCAAAAGTCTATCCCCAGATACTCCGGCCACCCTCCACTCATGGACCAAGCAGAATAAGGCTAATCTTTTCGCCATGTGATAGCCCTTCACATTGGGAGCTAGCGTGTGTCCCTCCAGCATTCTCCAGGGGAGACAACTCCATTTCACAGATCTGGAAGAAACTTTTGAGGTCACACAGTCTTCCCTGATTTGGGTAGTTTCTAGCCTCCATTCCCATCCTGGTTAGCCTCCTTTGGACCCGTACCAGGATTTCAGGGGCCAAAGGAAAAGTCAGGAGGTGATGCTCTCTAATGGGTGACCCCAACCTTGTGGTACCTTGGAAAGAGCCCAGTGTCCCTACCTCTCAGCCTTCCTCCCTGTGTGAGCTCAGACAGGTCACATCTATGAAATGAGGAGGCTAGACAAGGTGACTTCTGTGAGCCTTATTGCCTCTTCTGGGGCTCCAAACTTTAATTTATGGTAGGACCTTGGGTCAGTCACTCCCTGTGTCTGGAGTTTGTTTTCCTTATCTGAAGAGGAAAGGCTTCTGGTTTCTGAGGTAGTCCCAGTACTGAGAAATTCTCTGAAATCCTCTGAACCCTGCTCTGCTGATTTCTTTCCTCTCTCAAGCCCAGGAGAGCCAGAAACCTCCCATGAGAAAAGGCTGGTTCCCAGAATTAGCTCCTAGTGAATGGAGCTCTTGGCTGGGGACAGCCTGCTTCCTTTTCTTGGGTACCAGGGGCAAGCCCTCTTGGCCTGGGTTCTTGGGAGACCTGGATAATTGAACAAAGTGCCACCCAGAGCTAAGCCTGGGGTTTTCTCACCTCTGTTCATCCCTGGGGACAAGGATTCCTGCCCCCTGCCGGATTAATAAGCAGGAAGCAATCTGCTGTCAGCCAGGAGGGGTGACTACAGCGGGGCTGCAGGCACAGAGTGAAGGGGAACAGCCTGGGCTCACACACCTGGGCAGCTCCTGGAGAGAAGCCAAGGGGTCCTGACTCCCAGCCCTGGCACCGAGGTGGGCGCAGGAGTTTGAGGAGGGGTGTGGGGAGAGTCCTTACCAATTTGTGACTCCTCTTCCCCCACCAGGGCCTCAGCTCCAGCAGCTGGTGAGTGAGCTGGGCTGCCCGGACAGCGAAGGCACTGGCGGCCACACAAAGGGTCAAGGAGATGGCCCAGAGACACAGGGTGGAGCTCTGTAGGGAGAGGACAGGAGGAAGGGGGTGGGACAGCGAGCCCGCCCCAGGGATCATAGGTCATCTGGTCTAACTCCCTCATTTTGCAGATGAGGAATCCCTGGGCTCCACTGGGGGCATGTGGCTTCCTCAAGGTCCCACATATAGGGAGCTCAGGGCCAGGGAGAATCGAGGCTGACCCACCTGGGAGGCTCCCCATCCGAGGTTTAAGGGGAAGTCTAGGGGGCTGGGACTCGGGGGGGGGTTACTTCCATACAAAGCTAAGATGGCTGGTAGAAGCTCCTACCCTCGGAGAACATTCACATTTCTAGGTCTAAGGGGCAATTGGGCATGTCAGAGAGGTCTCTCTTGGCAGGGGTGGGGGATATAAGGTACATGCAGGACCTAAGAGGAAATTGGGGGGAGATCCAAGCCTAGCCATCATTTACACAGGAAAGCCTAAGGTTTCCAGGACACACATCCTGAGGAGGACCAGCACTGGGAGTCACTTACATAGATGCGGGTAGGGTCAAAGGGGCAGTCTGGCGTCAGAGAGAGGGGCTCTGAGTTACTGAAGGAACAGGTGGCAAGCAGTGACCGGCCCTGGTTGGCGAAGGTGATGGCAATAGAGGCCAAGAGGCCGAGGGAGCAGACCAGGGAGAAGAGGGCACTGGTCACACTGGCAGCAAATACCGTCCATCGCTGGAGGAGAATGGAGGGGAAAAGGTCTTTCTTGGGGAGGGGGCATTGGCTGGAGAACATCCCCCTCCCCAACACATGCAACCCTCAGATTGACACAACTTTCCTCCCACCAGCTGGGACCAGTATTCAGGGACTCGGGCAGGGCAGAGAGAGAAAGAGAGGGGGAGAGAGAGACAGAGACAGAGAGAGGGAGAGTAAGAGAGAGGGAGGGAGAGACAGAGACAGAGAGAGGGAGGGAGAGACAGGGACAGAGACAGAGACAGAGACAGACAGAGGGAGAGGGAGAAACACAGAGACAGAGGGAGAGAGAGACAGAGACGGAGAGACAGAGAGAGTGAGAGTGTTCATGTTCATGCATGGGCCAGAATTGTTTATGTAACATGATAGAACTGTCAGCTAAGAACAATGGGGCAGAAATCACCAAATCCAACCTCCTTTTATGAAGGAGGAGACTGAGGTATATATGGGGAAGGGGCTTATTCAAGGTCACACAGTCAGTGGCAGAAGCCTTTTCTCCTGACTCCCCAGATAGTGCTTTTTGCTTTGTCCTTTAGGGGAGCCCAACTCTTCTTGGCAGCATGGTCCCCAAACCTCCTTTCTGTTGGAAGCTGACCCTATCCCCAAAGTATAGTAGCCCAAACCGATCCCCTGCCCCTCTTGCCCTAGCCTAGTCCCACGTTCCCTTCTTGCACCGCCACCCTAACCCAGCCTAGATAACCCAGCCAAGGGCTACTATACCAGGGAGGTGAGAGAGAGGTATCTGGACAGCACAATGACTGTGATCCCACAGGTGATGATCTAGAGACAGAAAAGGCACAAAGTGAGGAAAGGCGAGGCATTGGTCACTCCTGCACCCATCACTTTCCCGGAGCCACCCCTGGGGCACCCCTTCTCTCACTCACTGGGGTCCAAAGCAATGTAAGCCCTAAAAAAACCCCCAAAAAATAATTGGCATTTTTACAATGCCTTAAGGTTTGCAAAGTACCTCACATATGGTAATTCATTTGACCCTCATGATCTTGTGATGCAGATGCTATCATATCCCCATTTTATAGGTGAGGAAACCGAGGCTAAGAGGGGTCAAGTGATTTGTCAAGAATCATACAGCTAAGTAAGTGTCTGAGGCCAGATTTGAAAACTTGGGTGTTCCTAATGGCAAGTCCAGAACTAGACCATCCAGCTGCCCCCTCCTGGCCCTACATAATCTGGCTTCATCTTCCTAGGCGCCATTCTCTTCTGGCCAAGACCCTCCAACTCTCAATAGGCCCTTCTCCCCATCAATCACTAATTCAATCAACTGCTAATCAATCTATTAGGTACTGCCATGGGCCAGGCATTATGCTAAGTGCTGGGGATCCAAAAAGGGCAAAAGGCCGCCCTGGCCCTGAGAGAGGAGGTGACAGTCTCACGAGGGAGCCCCTTTCCTCCAAGGCTCATCGCAGCTCTACCCTCTGCCCATTCCAATTTTACCCACCCTTCGAGGCCCAATTCCCAGGCCATGTTCTCTGGGAAGAAGCCTGCCTTCCTCTGAACTCTTGCAGTGGCCACAACCCAAGTCCCACGGTGTACTCTCTGGGTTCCCAGGATCCCAGAATCTCAGGCTGGAGGCGGTCTTTGAGCTGAGCCAAACCCCCTCATTTTAGAGCAGAGGAAAGTCGCTTGCCCAAAGCCACACAGCCAGGGATGAGCAGATCTGGCGGCTGCCCGGGAGGCTCTGCTTGGCCATTTGATTAGATGACTTGCCTCTCCTCCAGCCTTCACTGAGAGAAGGCACTTGCTGGATTGGGGGCATGTTTAATTTTGATTTTTCTTTTTCCTTTCATGAGCATAAAGATGAGTTGCTGTTTAATTGTTTATAAAGCAGCTTCATTTGTAAAGAGAAGAATCAGAGTTTTAGAGATGGGGGGGATCTTAGAGATCATTGAGTCTAACCCCCTCACTTTACAGATGAAGAAATTGAGACACAGAAATTAAATGACTTGGCCAGGGTCACACAGCCAGTTAAACGTCTGATGTGGAGAGGGCATCTGGATGGCTCAGTGGATTGAGAGTCAGATGGAGGGGTCCTAAGTTCGAATCTGGCCTCAGACACTTCCCAGCTGTGTGACCCTGGGCAAGTCACTTGACCCCCCATTGCTTACCCTTGGAACCAATACCCAGTATTGATTATAAGACAGAAGGTAAGGGTTTAAAAAAACAAAAAAATTTCTTGGGCTCCAGGTTAAGAACCCCTGGTTTAAGGTATCTTCTAACCTGTTTCTTTGAAGGTATCTTCTAACACAAACATAATAGTTTTGGCTATCATTTAACCTTTTTAGGTTCACTTTCCCTTGCTAGGACTCAGTTTCCTCCTCTGTAAAATGGGAGGGAAGGGTGGGACTGGATACTCACCAGACTGAGCGCTAAGCTCTCCCTGCTAACGCTTCCAGCCTCGGACCTCTGCCCTCTGAGCCCTCGGCCAGTGCCCGCCTCCCTCCCAGCAGGCGGAGGCCTCCCCCCTTCCTCCCTCCCTGGAAGGGAGCTGCCCGGCAGGTACCAGAATGGAGGAGGTGACGGCGAGGATGTTGGAGACGGCGTACTGCAGCGAGACGGCATCCTGGGGGTCTGTGACGTAGCGCAGGGCCGTGCCGTGCAGCAGGGCGCCCGCGATGAAGCTGATGTGCCCCAGCACCAGAAGGACCAGCCCCGTCTTCATCAACAGCTTCTTGTAGTCATGGCAGCTCAGGCCACCTGGAGGAGGGAGGCCCATGGACGGGGAGCCCCGCTTCCCAAAAGCCTAACTAGGAGACCTTTTTTTAACCCACAGCGCCATCCTAGAATCAAATACTAAGTATATATATATATATGTATGTATTACATAGTTATGATATAACTATATAGTACTATGTATCACTGCCAAGGCAGAAGAGCGGGAAGGGCTGGGCCATGGGGGTCAAGTGACTTGCCCAGGGTCACCCAGCTAGGATGTGTCTGAGGCCACATTTGAACCCGGGACCTCCCCTCTCTAGGTCTGGTTCTATCAGCACAGCCACCCAGCCGGCCCCTGGTTAGGCTCGTTCATTCGTGGCAAGCATCCTCTTGCCCTCAGAATGGCCCAGGCCCAGGCCCTTTCCCCTGCTGGACATCCCTCAGAGACCCATTGTACAGATGAGGAAGCTGAGTCTGGAGGGGCCCTTAGGCCTTCCCTCCAGGGCTCCCAGGAGAGGCCCCTCTTCCCCAGGGCCATCTTCAATATTCATCCCATCCTTTCCCAGGTCGCCAGAGGGCCAGGAAGAGCCAGAATGGGGGGGGGCCTGGATGGGGCTTTGTGTCCTGGGGCTGGGGAGAGGAAGGAGTGCTGGAAGGAAGCTCCAAGCGGCCCAGCCTCTTCCAGCTGAGGCTCAAAGGGCTGGAGGCCGAGAGGCTGGGAGGCAAGAAGGGGGCTGGGCATCGCTTTGGTTGGGAAGAGAACCCTGGCCTGGGGGAATGTGTGGAGATCGGGGTTCTCATTCTCTCTGAGCCTCAGTTTCCCCATCGGTAAAATGGGGGGCTCAGCCTGGATAGAGCAGAGACATAGAGACCTCCCCATCAGACCTCTCGCTTTTTAGGGAGAACCACGCATCGGTGCTCTCTCAGGTCTTCTGTGACTCCGGAGAGGCGAGTCTCTCATCAGGCCCAGGACGCCAGCCTCTCCTTCCCTCCTCCTCCTCCTCCTCCTCAGGGCTGGCCGCCAAGAACTCACCGAGTCGCAGACACATTGTGGTTCGTAAGGACAAGGGGGGTCCCGAGCTGCTTACAGGGGCGCGTCTTCCTGGGGGCCTTGCAGAGGCCCCCTGCCCATCTTGGTAGCACCGCTGCCTAGCCCCAGCGGCCCGGGGTGGCTGCCCCCTCTTCCCGCCTCTGTAGGCTGAGGCTCTGGGCCGGCCTCCCTTCCTTCCTCCCTTCCCCTCGGCCCGCCCCAGCCCAGCCCAGCAGCTCCTCTGCACCTCCAGTTCCTGTTTGACCAGCTCATCTGGCACAAAGGGCAGGACCCCACCCCCTGCCCCCAGGAAGGGATGATTCACGGCTCTGATCCCTCCCACCCACCCTCTCCCAAGCGGCTCTGCAGCCCGGCCGGGAATGGCTCCCCGAGTCTCTCCCCAGGCCTCAGCTCTGTGTGGGGCTCCAGGCCTGAAAACATGGCAAACAGAGAGGAGGATGGGATTCCTTCGGGGACCCCCTTTTAGGGAGTGGCCAGAATGAGTCACCCTAGTATTTATGGGTAGCGCCTTGGGGTGCACTTGAGACTCCTTCCATACACTGCAAAGGGTCTTGGATTTGGAATCAAGATGTGGGGTTCACATTCTGGCCCTGGTTAGCACTGGCTTAACGTTGGACGAGCCACTTACCGTGACTCAGTTTCCTCCGTTGTAAAATGAGGGGGCTTGGTCTAAAGTGACTCTAAAGAAGTTCTGGATCCAAGAGCCTACACCCCACCGCTGTGTCTTGAAGTTGGGTCCTGGCTCCCCTGCAAATGTGCTCTTATGATTTCATCTCCTTCTGCCTTAGTTTCCTCTTTTGTAAAATGAGGATCATAAACATAACTCATAATTTTGACTCTAGGAGGTAGGCAGGGCAAAGAGGATCACCCCCATTTTATAGAAGAGGAGACTGAGGTTCAGATATGTTAAATGGCTTGCTTGGGGGGTCACAGTGTCCATGCAGAGATTTGAACCCAGATCTCCCACCCCCAAGTCCAACATTCTCTGCCTTCTTTGGTGGGTGGAACCCACATTTTATACTCAGAGAGCCCTATAAGGGGAGAGGACTAATATTAAGCGACATCCGGGCATTCTTTCACTGGGTATTTGTTGGGAGGAAGAGGAGGCAGGAACTTCTGAGTTTTGGGAACCAGATTCTCAGAGGAAATTAATGAAATGTGGTTGGGTCCTAGGGGAACCCTGAAGCACAGAGGGGAGTGGGCCGGGGCCCCACAGCCAGGAGGGGGCAGACACACGCTAAGAGGCTGGAGTTTGCTTAACCTGGAGCGGTCCCTCCAGAGAAAGAACTGCTGGGAGCAGAAACAGACGAAAACAGGATTTATCACATGTTTATTTGGGTCCGTATTTTAGGGTTTGGGTTTTTATAAGATTATTCACTTACAAAAATGAATACTATGGAAATGTGAGGGACAAAAAAAAGATCCTGGAGGGGTTTGCCATTTCCTTCTCCAGTTCATTTTACAGATGAGGAAACTGAGGCAAACAGGGTCACCCAGCTAGGAAGTGTCTGAGGCCAGATTTGAACTCTTGAAGATGATTCTTCCTGGCTCCAAGCCCAGTGCTCTATTCAACCACCCTTCCTTCCCCCCAGCAGAATACATTACAAAAGCTTCTAGAATCAGGCACGGTATTGAGTGGTCTAGACTGTAATTGCTGGAGGATTCCAGATAAAGGCAATGTGATGGCAGGAACCTCTGTGGATGGGACCAATCAGGGAAGGCTTTCAGGAGGAGGCCGACTAAAAGCAGACCTTAAGGATGGAGGAAGGCAACACTGGTTAAGGTGCCAGAAGAGCTGCAGGGTCACCTCCTTGCAGTGGCTTTATCCCCATCACCCCCTTCCAGTGGTATTTCTTTTGCATATGTCCTGTATTTATTTCCTGGAATGTAATCTGCTTGAGGACTGGAATGAGTTCACTTTCTCTATGCATTCTCAGCACAGCATGGTGGGCAATGCCTGACACATAGCAGGCATTTCATAAATATTTTTCAGTCGAAAAGGGCAGAACGGGGAGGTTTGAAGCGTTCTTGGGACAATGGGGGAGGTGGGACGAGTGGGAAAGCAGGGTGGGGATCTGAAGGGAGGGACCGGGAGTGCTGGAGGCCCGAGGATGTGCTCAGGCTGGTTTGGGGGAGCTCTTGAAACGTGAAGGCCTTCTGGGTCTCCCCCTGGCCCAACCTGGCTGGCCCCTCTGCCCCCATCCAAGAATGGTATCACATCTCAGCTCTCTTCTCTTGGCAAGGTCTTGGGGGGCTGGGGATTGGATGGGGGCTGGGAGATGTGGCGAGGACTTCTACAGGTAATAAAGCACTTTCATCATCAACAACTCTAGGAGGGGTCCAGGGCAAATATCATCCCCATTTTACGGATGAGGAAATAACTTGGCCAAGGCAAACTCATAGGGACACAGGACTTAAGTTTGGCATCCTTTATTTTTTCATTTTTTGTCTCTTCTTTTTATGTTTTCAATTACACGTGGAAACAGCTTTTAAACAACTGTTTTCTGACCTTTAGCAATCCAAATTCTCTCCCTCCTTCCCTTTTCTGGCCTCCCCACTCCCCAGGCAGTAAACAATCTGATCATCTCTATCAGTTGTCATGCAATACAGATGGCCATATTTCTCACGTTGGACATCCTTTATAGAGAAAACTTTATGAGGAAGCGGCGACCCTAATACTACCCCACACTGCGCCCAGGTCCTCTTCCTTTCCAGTCCAAAGCTCTTTCAGGTGCCTCCAAATCCATCCCCAGGATGCCTCAGGGGCTAGTAGACGGCACCAAGACAAAGGCCCTTGCTCAGCAGCTGATGATAACAACAAAAATAAGAGCTGTCATTTCTCCAGCCCTTCCACGTTGGCCAAGGCCTTGATGTAAACCATCTTATCAGAGGCGGCTCCTGCTCTCCCTGGGCCGGCCCCAGGGACCTCAGCAGTGGCACGATCTGGTTTAGAACTGAATTGGGGGCCTTGGACACCAATCCCCCCAGAACTCCCCAGCTAGCTGCTCTCTCCAGCTCCCAGGTTCCTCACATCCAGCTGTGGGACCAGGATCCACTCAGCTGCTTAACTGAGAGGTGTAAAAGGGCTTCCCATTTCCCCCAGAGTGTCTCAGAAAAGGGCCTATGTGTGTGCACCCACATATGCCTTGGGAGGAGAGGGGGCAGGCCAGAAGGCCAGTCAGGGATGATTTGCTATGAAAAAGGGATACTAATTCTGGGGTCTGCTCTCCCGCTCTTCTATGATGATGAGCCCACATTTCCACAGTATTTTAATAAAGTCAAGGCAACCAGTATTATTTTTCCCCTCAGATGGAGGATACTTCCCTGAGGCCTCAGAGCTTACTAATTGCTAAGAGTTGAACCCAGGACCTCTGACTCCCAAACCAGGCTTCTCTCCCCACTTCTAGGCTGTCTCTCTCCAGAAGGGAGCCTTAGACATCAAGCCCAAACTCCTCACTTTGCAGATGGCGAAGGTACACGCAGGGAGGGCAGGCAGAGAGAGCTGGGCCTGGAATCCAGGCCTCTTGATGCCCAGTCCCTGGCTCTGGTTAAATCCAACAAATATTCACTAAGCATTCTCACTGGCCACTGTCCCCCACACCTGGAAATCTGTCTGCTCTCTTACTGTCTCCTGGATTCCGTTGAGCCTCAGCTCCAATCTCGGGAAGCCTTTCCCATTCCCTCTTAATTCTAGTCCCTTCCCTCAACATGGCTGGTTTGTGCATAGGTGTTTGCCTGTTGTCTCCTCCCTTAGACTGTGAGCTCCTGGAGAGCAGGGACAGCCTTTTGACTTTCTTTGTAGCCCCAACATTCGGCACAGGACCTGGCACACTGGACGATTAATAAATATTTACTGGCTGACAATGTGCCAGGTATGTTGCTGGTCTCTGCAAGGTATATTTTGCTGATGTTGACATAGAGAACCATGATATATAAATATAAAGTAGGAGATAAAGGCAGGGAGGGGGTATGGAAAGGAAACTATGACAAAGAACTAACTCCAGGATCACTTGAGGAGGAAGGGAGCACTGACAGGCGGAAAGAGTCAGGGAAGGTTCCACGGAAGAGCTCATTAAATCCGACAAATATTTATTAAACATTTTCACTGGCTGTTCCTCATGTGCCTGTAATTCCCTCCCTTACTCTGGCTTCCCTTTCTTCCTTCAAGCCCCAGTTTAAATTCCCCCTTCAGTAAGAAACCCTCCCCCATTGCCCCTAATTCTAATGCCTTCCCTCGGCTGAGGATTTCCAGTCTAGCCTGATCATAGCTCCTTTGTACGTGGTAGTTTGGACGGTGTCTCCCCCATGTTGCATGCATGGGTGTCTTAGCATCTGAGCTGAGCCTTGAAGGGAAAGAAAGGAGGTGAGGGATGAGGGACGAGGGATAAAACAACAGCCTGAGATGCATTTCCTGCCATCAAAGCATCATGAGGCCATTTGAGTTGGGAGAGATCTGAGGTTGTCACAGAATGGAGAATAGCTTGTATCCAATGCACAGAGATGGGGAGCATGTTGGGTGTCGGGAGCAGAGAGTGGACACATTTGCCCTAAAAAAAAGAGATAGCCTAAAGGGAAGGCAGGTGAGGAGAGGTCCAGCCAGGCAGTGCAGGGCCTCAAGTGCCAGGCCACAAGAGGTTTCCCTTTTATCTTGGAGGCAATAGGGAGAGTCATCAGTTACTGAGCAGGCAAAGAATTGGAAACTGAGGGGTGGTCCATCACTTGGGTGAAGGATTAATATGTTGTGGCAGATGGTTGTAATGGAATACTGTTGCACCATAAGGAATGGTGAACAGGATGAGCTCAGAAAAACCTGGGAAGAATTCTATGAACTGATGCAAAGTGAAGTGAGCGGAACAGGAGAACAATGTATGTAGAAATATTATACAATGATCCACTGTGACGGACTAAATTATTGTCAGAGCACAAAGGACCCATGATGAAAATGCTCTCCACAGCCAAAGAAGGAATCAAAGAGTTTGATTGCAGATCAAAGCCTACCATCTTCCGTTATATTTCCTTAGTGAGTTTTTTTGTGTGATATGTGTCTTCTATCATAACAAGCAAAATGGAAATATATATTACATGAAAGCACGGATATAACCTATACTGAACTATTTACCATGGAGGAAGAGAAGGGAGAAAAACTGAATCCTAAAATGTCAGAAAAAAATTGTCAAAAATTGTTTATCTGTGTAACTAAAAAAACAAATAAAAAGAAAAAAGTTACTGAGCAGGGGAGGGTCTTGACCAATACTTAGGAAAACTGTTTTGGCAGCTGTGTGAAAGACAGGTTGGCGAGCCACACATGGGGGAAGACATGTGAGGGGAGATTACAATGCGGCAGGTAAGACGAGAGGAAGATCTGAATTTGGATGGAAGCTGCATGAATGGAGAGGGATGAAGATGAGAGAGGATGTGAACTGACAAAACTTGGTAAGTGACTGGATAAAAGGGAGTAGTGAGGGAGAGGGAAAAGTCTAGAATAATTGAGGCTGTGTACAAATCTGTGTGACTAAAAGGACAGCAATGGCTTCAAGAGCAAGAGCAGTGGTCTTGAAGTCAGAGAATCTAGGTTCAAGCAATATGGGGAGGCTGGACCACAGAAAAATAATAAATTTATACAGTACTATCAAGTTTCAAAAAGGTTTATCTACATTCTTGCCTTTGAGCCTTACAAAACTTACCCTATAAGGTAGAGTTCTCAACATGGGAAAGATTTCAGGGGGATCTATGAACTTAGAAGAGGAAAAAAACTTGATTATGTTTTTATTTTTACACATTTTCAATTATGAATGTGGGCAACAAACAGGGTAGCTAGGTGGTGCAGTGAATAGAGCACTTGGCCTGGAGTCAGGAAAATCTGAATTCAAATTTGTACTTATTATTAGCTGTGTGGCCCTGGGCAAGTCACTTAGCTCTGTCTGCCTCAGTTTTCTCATCTGTAAAAATAAGCTGGAGAAGGAAATGGCAAACCACCCTAGTATCTTTGCTAAGAAAATCCCAAATGGGGTCATGAAGAACTGGGAATGACTGAACAACTAAACAACAACAAGCAACATACATTATTCTGAGAATGGGTCCATAGGCTTCACTAACTGCTAGAAGGGTCTATGAGAGAAAAAAAAAGAATCCCTACCATAAGGTATTGTGCTTTCAATTTTATCTTTGTGAAAGAAGAGAACAAGCATTGATTAAGAGCCTTCTATGGGTCAGACACTGTCCTAAGCACTTTACAAATATTACCCCACTCTGGCATGTAGGTGCTATTATGATTCCTGCTTTAAAGGTGAAGAAACTGAGTAGATGGGAGTTAAGTGACTCATCCACACAACCACTAGGTGTCTGAGATAGCATTTGAACTCAGGTCTTCCTGGCTCTAGGCTCAGCACTCTAATAAATTCATCCTACCTGTCTCTGTGAGGTAGACACAATGACCCTATATAACAAATATAACAAATGAGGGCAGCTAGGTGGAGGCATAATGTACACAGTGCTGGGCTTACAGTCAGGAAGATTCATCTTCGGATTCCAAATCTGGCAGTTATGTGACTCTGGGAAAGTCATTTAACCCTGTTTGCCTCAGTTTCCTCACCAGTAAAAAAAAAAAACGGGCTGGAGAAGGAAATGGCAAACCATTCCAGTATCTCTGCCAAGAAAATGCTACATGAGGTCATGAAGAGTCAGGCATGACTAAACAACACCAAAAGCACGATTTAGGGACCTTAAGTGATTTGTCCATCATTATTAAATGACTAGTTTGGGGCAGAAACAGAATTTGAATCTAGGCCTTCCTGGTTCCAGCCCAGCAGTTGATGTTTGGTAGATTGATGATGAGAGGCTTGTATGGCATCCAGGAAGAGCTGTGCAGAGAGCAAGGCAACAGACGGGCATTCACCCATGGAAGCTGAGATGAGCAGGGAAGAGAGCAGACCAGGGGATGCTTAACCTTCTCTGGGGTCCTGGACCTGTTGGGTAGTCTGGGGAAGCCGATGGACTCCTTTCTCTGAAGCACCCTTTTATCTTTTTTTTTAAACCCTTACCTTCTGTCTTAGAATCAATACTGTGTATTGGTTCCAAGGTAGGAGAGTGGTAAGGGCTAAGCAATGGGAGTTAAGTGACTTGCCTAGGGTCACACAGCTAGGAAATGTGAGAGTCCAGATTTGAACCCAGGACCTCCTGTCTCTGGGCCTGGCTTTCAATCTACTGAGCCACCCAGACGTACCCCCATCTCAACCCCCTGCTTTTAAAAAACAACAACACACCTTCTGTCTTAGTATCAATTCTAAGACAGAGGGGAAAGAGCCAGGCAACTGGGGTTAAGTGATTAGCCCAGGGCCATCTGCTAAGAAGTGTCAGAAACTAGATTTGCACCAAGGTCCTCCTGACTCTAATTTTGGTGCTTTATCCACTGTCAGCTGCCCTGAAGGTTGTGTTTTAAGGATGGGGGGGGGGAGTACAGGGGCAGTTAGGTGGCTCAGTGGATTGAGAGTCAGGCCTAGAGATGGGAGGTGTTGGGTTCAAATTTGGCCTCAGATACTTCCTAGTTGGGTGACTGTAGTCAAATCACTTCACCACAATTGCTTAGCCCTAATTATCTTTCTGCCTTGGAACCAATACTTAGTGTATCAGTTCCAAGATGGAAGATGAATTAAAAAAAAAAGATGGAGCAGACCTCTCTGCAACATTTTGACTTTGCCCCTTCCTCTTAGATACTCTTCCTCTTTGGGTGCATGGCACACTGCTCTCTCTTGGATTTCCTAGCCGTCTGGCCCACTCTGGCTCACTTTCTCCTGTAAGCATACCCCGGATTCCTGTCCTGCTCCCCCTTCTTCTAGGTGCTGTCATCAGCTCTCATGGGCTTAATTATTCTTTTGATGCAGATGACTCCCAGATCTTTCTATCTAGCCCTAATTAGTTGCTCTCTTGGGTTCTGGCCTTGCATCATCAATGGCCAATTGGACATTTCCAAGTGATGTCCCCTCAGCATCTCAAACGCCACATATTGAAAATGAAACTCATCTTTCCCCTCAAACTAACTCTCATTTCTACTGAGGGCACTCGCTACCTTTTAGTGACTCCGATTCCTGCCCTATGTCACCCTCAGCTCTTCACTTGAACCAATCACTTGTCAAGTTGCTATTGCTGGTTTTTTGTTTTTACTTTAAAAATTCTACCACCACAGTATCTCTTGCATCTACCTCCTTTTCTTCCTTTGATGGTCACCACTCTAGTTCATGTCCTATCAGCTGAAACCCTCTAACTCTCCCCTTGGACTGCTGTAATAGCCTTGTGCTGGGGTCTTCTCACTTCTAATCCCTCCTTTCTCCATTCTGTCCTCTACATCGATGCCAAATGCAGAAGGCAGAGCGTGAGGGTGACCCACACTGAGAAATGTGCAAGGTGTGATGTAGAAATGGGAGTTTGTGTTGTACTGTCCACTCCGTTTCATATATTAGGGAAAACAAGACTCCCAGACGGGTGAGACACTTGCTAAAGGGATAGTCTGTGGGGGGAGCTAAGATTATTACCCTGACTACCTTGGCATCTCAGCCTTTTGCTACCCTTCACTCCACGAGCAGCTCAATCTCCAACATTCTGAGGAACTGATACTGGATTTGGAGATTTAAAGCCCTGAATCAATACCTCAGAATTTTGGAGGTCTATTCTTACATTCTGCCCTACTATGCAGAGCTACCTTACTGCACCCCCCAGGTCTGAAAATCTCACTACCTTGGGAGAGAAAGTGCCCTTCCTTCCCTTCGTATACTAGCTGCCTCTGGAGCCCCCATCTGTGAGTTCTAGCACTCAGATGTATCTGGTGGAGGTGAGAGGTTGGAAAGGAAGGGAAGAGGAGCAGGATAAGATGCATGGAAACTTCCTGAGAACCAATCTAACTCTTAATCATAATAAACATGGCACTTTCCACATATACATAATCTCATTTGATGCTCAAAATAGTAACCTTGTGAGAGGCGGACATTTTTCTTATTTTATGGAGGAGAAAAACTGAGGCTTAGAAACTTAACTAGAAATTGTTCCGTCCTCCTTCTAACATAACAAGTAAATGCTGGAGGCAGGATATGAACCCAAATCTCCCCTAAGTCCAGTTCCAGGATTAAAATTCCAAGGTATTTCATTAGAATTTTACTTAAAAATATTAATTAGGTTCAAAGATCATAGGTTTATAGTGTTAGAAGGGAGCCTGGAGGATGTCAAGGTCAACTCTTTCGCCTTACCATGAGAAAACAGAGGCACAGATGTTAAAAGGACTTGACCATATTTTTGCCTTTCTTTGGAACCCCCAGGGTTTAGCCTTGAATCTGGCACAGGGTTAAGTGCTCAAGAAATGCCTGGCTGACTCACTAGGGTCCTGGAAAATGTTAACTAGTAGAGCCTGAATTCAAATCCAGGGCGTCTGGACACAAATCCAACCCTCTTCTCTTTTCATGTCCCTACATTAGATAGTCTCCCTGGAAATCTGCAACCCAAGAATTGAGAATTGGATTTCTTGGCAAAACTTTAAGTTTTAAATATTGCATGTCAGATTCTAGGACTCTAAGATGGCTTTACAAAAAAAAATCTTACCTTCCATCTTTGAATCAATACTATGTATTGGTCCCAAGGCAGAAGAGTGGTCAGGGTTAAGTGGGGTTAAGTGACCTGCCCAGAGTCTGAGGCCACATTTGAACCTAGACCTCCTGTCTCTAGGTCTAGCTCTCAGTTCCCAGAGCCACCCAGCTGCCCTGATTGATTCTTAAAGTTGATTTTAAATGCCTAAGATTACTCTTAGAGATTCCAAGATAAACTCTTACGTGGAACTGATAATTGTAGAATCCACTCACGCATTTACTCACTCAGCAAAGATGTACTGAATATCTACTGTGTTAGATGCTGGGGGAGACAAAGTTCAGGTAAGATCCAAAGGGATCTTAAGAGTAAGTAGTAGGAATGAAACCCAAACACTAATTCTGAGAGCCATGTGAGATCCAGGGGGTTTGGGGAGGAAGATCACCTGTGCCTGAGGTGAGTTTCAGGAAGAGTTTACTGGAGAAGGCGGCATTTGAGTTGGTTATAAAATATGGTAAGAAGTTCAGTCAACAGGCAGAGAGGGAGGAGAACATTCCAGGCACAGGGAGTGGTATGTGCACAAAAGTATGAAGGCAGGAAAGCACGGGATAAATTCATGGGATGGAATAGTCCAGTCTGGCTGGAGTAGAATACACAGGAAAGAGGAGCATGCAACAAGGCTAGAGAGATGTGAGGTCAGATTGCAGAAGGGCCAAACAACTTTTGGAGTGCTCGTCAGAAAGTCTGGGCCTCAGTTTCTTTATCTGCAAAACAGAAGGGCTGGAACAGATATAATCTCTAAAGTCCCTTTCAAATGTGAATCTGTGATCCCACAGACTAACTTTAATGGCAACAAGAAATCACTGAAAATGTTAGATGAAGAGTGACATGTTTGGCCCTATGCAGCTAGAGGCAGCTTGGTGGCACAGTGGACAGAGTGCTGGGCCAGGAGTCAAATACAGCCTCAGATACTCACCAGTTATGTGATCCTGGGCCAGTTGCTTAACCTCTATCTGATTCGGTTTCCCCAAAAGGGAAAATAAGGATCAAAATAGCTACTTGCCTCTTGGAAGTGATGTGAGAGAACCAAAAGAGATAATATTTGTAAAGGGCTTGGGGGTGTGTGTGTACATAAATACATATGCATACTCTCATCTATATATAATGAAGGTTAAGTTAATTACAGCATAAAGGATAGACTGGGAGGGGGGAAGGTAAACGTAGGTGGACCCCATTAGGGAGCTCTTATAGCAGTTAGGACAGGCTGGTAAAGGGGAATCTGGTAGCGATAGTAGTGATGATGAAGAGTTGGAGAGGGATATAAGAGATGTTATAGAAATGTAGTGGACAGCTTGGAGGTGAGGGAAAAGGAGAAGTCAAAGAAAACTCCTAGGTTCAGGGAGTGTTGGGGCCACTAAGAAAGTGTGAAGTCAGTCAGAAGGAGAAGCAGATTCATGGGAAAAGATCTTAAGTTCATTTTCGTAGCTGACGGGTTTGATGCAAGGGGTAATAATGTTCAGGCAGATCATCTATGCAAACCTAGAACTAAAAGGGAATTCAGAGCTGGAAACTGAGATTTGGGGAAACAGAAGACAGAAGAGCCAGAGAGGGAGAGAAAGAGGAGAAAGCCAGAAAGAGAAGAGGTGGGGAGAGGAGGGAAGATAGAGAGATAGAGGGGTGAGAAAAAGAGTGACAGAGGGGAGAGGAAGGGAGGGGGAGAGAGACACAGACAGAGAGACAGACACACATACAGAGACAGAGAGAAACTGGACAGACAGGGGTAGATGAAATAGGGACAATTAAAGACACTGGAGGAGAACTAGAAGAATATGATGGAGGAGAAAGAAAGCCAAAGGAGAAGAGAGTATCCAGAAGGAAGAGAGTGGTAAAGAACTGTAAATCCTGCAGAGACATCCAAAAGGGTAAACCCCAAAAGGTTTTAGATGAAGTTACCATAACTTAGGGTGGTGTCAGTAAGGGTTTAGGAGTGGAAAACAGAGACTTTGCATATAGACAACTTTTTCTTAAGGAGTTTAGCCATGAAAAAGGAGGAGGAATGCTGTCTGGATGTGGAAGGCAGGGAGGAATATAATGAAAATAATGTAAAAGCAAGGCATTAATACAATTTTTTTTAAAGGAAAGACAAATGGGGCAATAGTTGGAGGGGCTAGAAGGGAGGGGAAAAAAACCCAGCGAAACTTTCTGTAGGACCAGAGACACTTGGGCACACTTGTGGACAGATCTGGAGAAAGAGATGAAAGATCAGATGACTACTGGAGCCCGGAGGGAATGAAACGAGACACAGGTCCTAGCAAAGTGTAAGGATTCTGCCCCCCACACCCAAAGCCACCATGGCCACAGAAAAAGGGAAGGGAATGATAACGCACAGTCAATTTTTGGAATTAAATGTTACATTATTTTTCAGATCTGCATTCTCTGCCTCCCATCAACCCCACTCCCCAAACGAGAAAGCCAAGAAAAACAAAACCCGTTACAAACATGTATCGGCAAGGAAAACAAATTCTGGAACTGGCCATGTCAAAAAAATGTTTCAACATGTACTCTGGGTGCATCACATCTCTGCCCGGAGGTGGAAGGCATGTTTCAACCTGAGTCTTTCTGGAATTGTGGTTGGTTGTTGTATTGATCAGAGGTCCTAAGTTCCTTTCAAAGCTGTTTGCCTTCATGACCTTGTTATTATATAAATTGTTCTCCTGCTTGCGTAGTCATTTTAAAGAGTGGAGGGAGCACTAGGGGGGAGTGGCTGAATTTGGGAACCAACCAGCCCAGTTCTTTCTTTAAGGCCAGCTTTCCTGCCTGCAAGAAGGTGCTTCCTCTAACCCTGCTTCCTCACTGTGGAGAACAAATTCAGTCCTTGCCCTTGGGGGAGTGGGGGTGGGATACACGCTGGTTAGAGAAACTTTACACATAGCAAACAACTGGAACATGTTCTAGGATAGATTCCATAATTGGCCCTAATGATAGAGATGGTAACAAGGGCAAGAGAAGGGACGAGTGAGGCTTCCTTCCTACACAAGGTGGGGTTAAAGGGAGCAGGATTTAGACAGGTTGAGCAAAGGGAGCTCTTATACCACGACCAGAAGCTTACATGAAGCTTTCCAAGAGTCCAAGACATGGCTAAGAGGGGCCGGCTAGGCGGCTCTGTGGATTGAGAGCCAAACCTAGAGATGGAAGATCCTGGATTCAAATGTGACCTCAGACACTTCCTAATTGTGTGATCGTGGGAAAGTCACTCCACGCCCCCTTGCTTTACCACTCTTCTGCCTTGGGACCAATACGAAGTACTGATCCTAAGATGGAAGGTAAGGGTTTAAAAAAAAAAGGCAGCTTGGTTCACCATGAAAAAAAAAATTCCTGGATTTGCAATGAGGAAAGCAGGGCCCCAAGCTCCAGGCAGGCCCCTGCAGCAGCTTTAAGACCCTGGACAAATGGCTTATCTTCTCTGTTTCCTGGTCTTTAAATGGGACGATGATTATACTACCACATTTTATATGGTGGGTTGTGAGGAAAGCACTGTGAATAATTCTCCCGTTTTCTCAGCTCCCTAGAGGGCCTGCAGCCCCCAGCCCAACAGTAGGGCTAGATGGAAGGCAGTGAGCGGCACTGTGAAGAACACTGAATTTGGACATATGGAATCGGGGTTTGGATTCCAGCTTGCGTGATCTCAGACAAGTCGTGCCCACTCGCTTCTTCGTCTATAAGCTAAGGAGGCCAGATTCGAAAATGGACTCACGTTCTGTTGTCCTTTAGTGTTTAAAAAAGGGCTTTTCCCTCAAACAAGCCTTCTGAGGTAGACGACAAGAATAAACAGTCCTGTTTTGGATCTCTCCGAGGTCTCCTCTGGGTCCCACTTTCCCATAATTTACAGCGGCCCTCTTCGAGTCCATTAGAATAGGCTGGTGAGATGAGGGGGTTCAGGGTGCAACCACAGAAGCCACCAGAGGTGACCTCATCAGCACATGCTCCACCATGGCTTGTCGGATCATGTGGCTGAGGCCAAGCAAGGCCGGAGCGAGGAGTCTCTGCCACTGACTTTAGCAAATTATCACATCTCTGGGCCTTGGCATTGAGGCCAGTTTTGAATTCGTGAAGACAGTCTTCCCGATTCCAAGCACAGTGTGCAAAGGGATGATTAGCACAAAGCTTGGGAGATTGTAAGGAAGAAGAAAGGGATGACCACAAACTATGAGACAAAGCCCTGTGTGTTAAGTGTAATGAGGGGTCCAAAGTACGAGAGGAAATTAAGACAAGCATTTCTGGCTAGGCTCCAGGCCAAGTTCTGGGGCAGATGCTCACGGGGATGGGGTGGGAGGTTGGGAGCACCTAAGATCCAGTC
Source organism: Gracilinanus agilis (assembly GCF_016433145.1). Classification (NCBI taxonomy): domain Eukaryota; kingdom Metazoa; phylum Chordata; class Mammalia; order Didelphimorphia; family Didelphidae; genus Gracilinanus; species Gracilinanus agilis. The sequence goes on along the minus strand of NC_058132.1, from coordinate 74,399,081 downwards.
CCTGCTGTGAAAGGATCATAAAGCAATGAAATGTTGAGAGTTGGAAAGAACCTTGGAGATAAAATGCAACCGAGGGAGGTTAAACTGTGAAACTGGAGGTCTGGCCCAGGGTCTGCCTCAGAATGTGGGGTGCCCGAGAACACAAAGCACAGGAGTGCCATGCTCGGTGATGCCTCAGGGGACGTTCCCTGGAAGTGGCAAGATTTGAGCTGGACTTTGAAGAATGGGTGGGATTTTGGGTGTCCGTGTCAGTAGGCCAAGAGTTTATTGCTTTAGTCAAATTAACCTTGGTTCAGTTCTAGGGCAGGCTAGACTCTTTTTTTAATTCAAATTTTTACCTGTCTGGTACACATACCCTTGAATTCCACTTTTCTATTCCCATCTGGTTGGCATTTCTGCTGCTGCTGACCTAATAAAGACAACCAAAACCCAGACATCTATTAGTGAGCACACACCAGATGCTCTGGTACAGCCCTCGTTATCCAAATACCTGGGTGCTGTCACTTCTCCCCCACTCAGACTGAGTGCCAAGGCTGTGCCTTTTTTTAAAAAAAAATCATTTTCTTGGGGACAGCTGGGTGGCTCAGTGGATAGAGAGCCAGACCTAGAGATGGGAGGTTCTGGGTTCAAATCTGGCATCAGACACTTCCCAGCTGTGTGACCCTGGGCAAGTCACTTAACCCCCGTTGCCTAGTCCTTACCACTCTTCTGCCTTGGAGTATTTTTTCTAAGATGGAAGGTAAAGGTTTAAAAAAAATCATTTTCTTTTCCTTATTATTACTGCTTGGCAACAAAGAACCTCTATACTAGGTTTCAGGTCCCCGAGTTTCTAAAGCCAGAAGCAGGTGTGATGTGTGGCCCTTGCCTGGGTAGGTCCAACAGGGACGTAGGAGACCCCAGGTCTAAGCCTCAGCTCTTTCGCTGTCTCTATCCTCGTCTATCACAAGGGAAAAAATATTGTCCTGCATCTACCTCCTGGGATTTCAAGGATGCCGTGGGGTAATGAGATATTTAAGCATTTTAGAGAGAGTTAAATACCTCCTAACACTTCCCTCCCTAAACTGGGATGATCCACACAATTGAGCACTGGATTCTAATCATCCACGAGAAGAAATAGCTGTAGGAGACGAAGCCATGTGTTAAATGTAATAAGGAGTCCTTCACCCCCTCCGTCACTGCCGTCCGACATTCTTCCCTTGATCTCCTTTTTCAAGGTCTAAAATGAGGTTGTTCTCTGGTCACTAGGGAACGCACTAAAGGGTTCATTATTTCTCCCCTTGACCGTTTTCTGCTTTTAGTGCTCCAGAAGCCAGCAGCTGAATGGATGTAGGTTCAAGATGGTCTACCGATTGTTGCGACGTGTCTCACTTTGAGAATGTGACTTAGCTTCCTTCCTTGGAAATGTATACTTCCTGACCATCATTAACGGACCTCACGACATTGATTCCAGTTAAATGGTAACCGGCAAAATGACTTTCTGGATCCCTTTTTAGTACTGAATTTAGGGTTTCCTTTGTTGCCTACTACATACAAGAGCACTATGATGGGTGCTGGGAGATTTGAAGGTGAAGAAACAAGAGGCCTTCATTTCTGTTGAGAACATGACCTTTCTTCCCCCTAATTCACTTCCTGCTATTTCCTTAAACTTTTGATAGTAACCATACAACCAAGATGGAGTTTAATAGTGCCTATCCTCCTTAGCCCCAAAGCACCTTTATCTAAAATGCTCCTTTATCGCTTGATACCTTGGTGAGCACTCACTGGAAAAATAATGTGGACAATAAATATTTCTTCTTGGGGTGGGGGTGGGATCCCTGGTCTTGTGGATTAGAGCTGATCAATTATAGAAAACACTTCCAATGAATCTGAAAAATATATACTGAGTACAGGACTTCAGTGGGGCAGTAACAAAGATGAAGAATAATCTCTACCCTATCTGGTGTTTGGCTTTTTGGTTAAGACATGTGACTTCATCAGTCTAGCAGAACATTTAAAACATATCTACAAAATGAGGTAGAGTCACAAGATACTCTTCCACTGGGGGAAATGTTCCTTGTTGCTAACTTAGCCTGTGCCACAGGGAAGTCTGGTCTCGTCCTTACTTTTAGAAAATATTTCAGAGCAGAAGTCTTAGGATAGTCAAAGGGAGTGCTATATACAAATGGGTACTCTTTAAAGCTATTTTCTCCTACCAAAAGTGTCTGAGACGACAAATGAAACCAGCTCAGGTGTCAGGAAGTTGTAACTATCAGGTCTGGGGAGGTAGGATCTCTAAGAAAATGCTAGTGCATCAATTAACTGGATTTCCCACCGACACCGCTATCTGTCAGTGATAGCTGGTATGCTCAAGAGGGTTCTAACAGTGTGTGCAAGGTTGTAGTCCTTTGCTTCATGGTACAGTTCAGTCTGGGTCATGAAGGAAAAAGATCCTTTTGCAAAGGAAGAAGGCAGCAAGCTTCCTCTGGCCCTGAACCGAAGGAGGATGTGCTGATCGGACTCCTGTCTTGCTGATGTGCAGGATGAATTGGCCAAAGGGAAGAAGACAGGGGTGAAAGGTCTCATCTAACTAAGAGAGCCTAACACGAGGGAAGGGCAGAGTCCAGAGCTAGGATGAATCAGGGGTTGCCCTATCCTCTCCCACAAGGAATAACGCTTCTTGTCACCCTCCTTATTCCCCATTATGATCCTGTACCAGGCCCTGGAAATCAACTGTAGGAAGGAAAGGCTCAAAGTGAAGTTTCACGAAGAAAGACACAGAGTGGCCTCTAGAGGGCGAACGGGTTCCATCCCAGCGCTCTGCCAGCACAAGCAGCCGGATTTAAGGTGCCCCTAAGAAGAAATAAGGTCTCATCCTGCTTTGTCTTTCTAGGAGCAGCAGCTCAATGGACAACTCTACTTCTGTATGGTCTGCACATATTTCCTTTCCTAAGACATTCCACCTAACACATGCAGAGCTCAGACCTTTCAAAATGGAGTATGTCCTCTTCAATCCACCATTTAGATCTGCAAGATACCTGTTCCCTACCAAGGAAAATGAAATCTGAGCAGGATTACGACAGAAATCTTTATTAAAATGTGTCCTTCAGTAATATGTTTGCATACATACAATATACACACACATACATATATACACTCTGACACACCTCACGGATCACCACCAGCAGTTTAACCAATAAATTAAAACTAAAAAAAGGGGGATAGAGGGAAGGGGATGGTGGAACCAACAGGGTAAAATTTCCATGTTTTATCTTGTAAGAAATGGCATCTTTCCCAGAATTACACTGGGGGGTAAACCTCTGACCAGAGAATGAATATTAGAAATAAAATACATTAACTAAAAAAGTTTCCAAGAGATGCAGTTACAAGTGTGCTTCTCTAGACAGCAGCCTTCTGCTTCATACTCTGATTTCTATATCTTCCAGCTTCAAGACCATTTCCTCTGACTTATGCCCCTCTCCTTGGGCACAGTGGTTCATATGGGCACTTGGGCTCTGTGCACCTCTGGCTCGGGGAGTATGGGGATGGGCCGCAGTCTGGGAGCGGGGGGAACCACATTCGTCTGATGTGATGTCCGGCACATCATCTGACTGTGTGTCTGAGCTCTCCAGGTCGCTCCGAATACTCTCTGGCTGGGCCAAGGTGATGTCCCAAGTTTTGCTGGCAATACAGTCCTTATGATCACAGCTTTGGTGTTTGCAGGGTGGCTCCTCCTCGCTGCCTTCCTCATTCTCTGCCATCTGGGCATGAACATGTAGAGAGTCCTCTGTGCTACTTCCACTAACCAGCTGGTAGTGGCTAGGTTTGGCCTCAATGTCCACTTGGATTTCCATGTTGTTGCACTCTCTGGGGAGACAAAATCCGCTTTGCTGAGTCAAGGATTATGGTTTTATGTATGAGGGGGTTTGAGGGTTCAAGGGAGAAATATTTAGAGACGCCACTGTGGCCCAGAGATTCTCTTTCAAAAAGAATTTTTACTCCTAAATGGAAGAACTAAAACTGAAATAATACAACCTACCTCTCAAGGTGCTAGCTTACTTTCTAAATATTGACAGAGCACATGGACAAAGAACTCTGCTAATTTCTACAGGCTAGTGTTTACAATTTTTTTTATTAAGAGAAACTGAAAGGGTTACAAAGTCTCATCCATTCTCAGTTAAAACAAACCAAGAAGTATCCTTCTAATCCCAGTTTCATCTGACTTTTTCAGCATAAGTAGCCAAGACACCTGGGAGAGGAACACATTAGCCACGCTCATCACCACATAAAGGAGGTAATCCCAGGCCAGCTTCTCCAGAAACCTAGAAAACCAGGAATTCAGAGTCCCATGACTTGAGGAACACAAATATAATCCCTTGAATCCTATGTGGGTAGCACTGCTTGACTCCAGTGGAAGATGATGCATGAAAGTAAAAGCTATGCCAAGTGTAGAAGCCAGAACACTTCTATGCATAAGAACTCCAAAGGGAATCCAAGACCAGAGATTCCGCCCCCCACCCATTGGAAGCACAGGACCCTACAGGCAAAGAGCAGCCTGTCTTCTCTATAAGCCTAACAACAAAGAGAACAAAATGCCTCCTCCATTCCAGCTGCTCACTTACCTGTCCTGGGGGTTGTAGGAACTGATTATGGAACCGGCCATTGCCCGAGTGCTGGCGTTGTCACTAATGGCGCCAAGACTGGCTGTGTCTTTGGGGAAAATTTCCTTTTGGATATCAGCTTGGACTTCTAGCCTGTGTGAAAAGAGAGGAGGCATCCAAGTACGTAAGAAAGGAGCCTCCAGATGGACTGCTTCCTCTCCTGGCTCCTTTGGCACCCTCCTTCCAATCAGGATGATGTGGCCTTCTTTCCCCACAAGCACAAACTGAAAAGGAGCCTTCATTTCCTCTACATTGAGATGGGCCAGAGTCAGACTTAACAAAACAACAAATGCAAAGTCCCCCAGTAGCCACCCTCCTTTAGTGACAGAGAGTGGGCTGAGTGGTGCCTCAGTGCTTAGTGAAATGAACAGTTCCTGTGGCAGCCTTGTGCTTCTCCAAAAGTGGTTTCACATACGGTCACACACAGCTGACTCATTCACTTCTTGGGAAGAAGATGATTTCACAGAACTCAACAGCTGGATTGGCTGAGCTGCAATTTCAGCAAGTCAGTCTCCAATGATGTGTCTACTGTTATCCAGGGGAGTTCGGTTTTTCAAAGGCATGGCAGGGAGCACTGCTGACTGTGGGGGCGGGATCCCCTGCCATTAGGAGCTCTTGGCAAGAGACAGCCTGAGCTCACAAACCCAAGCTGGGTCAAAGGAAGCCTGAGGCAACATTAAGGAGTCTCCACCATGTTTCCTGATCTCTTTTGTTAACCTCATTTGCCTTTTCAGAAATTAGCTAACAATAGAAAAATGTTATGTATGGATAGAGTGGAAAAAGCTCTATACTTGGAGGTTCTGGCTTCTATTCTCTCCCTGATTCACTGGGGGAACCTGAGCCTAGCCATAGCCTTTGGGCTCTTGATGATGTGCCTGGAGCGGAGTATTTGCAAATGAATGGGAAGGTAAGGGACAGAGGAAAAAAGATGACAAATATAAGTGTTCATTAATCAAGGCAATAGTTTAGTAATGATAGCTGACATTTCTATCTTGCTTTATTTATGACTTACACTTTCCTTGTAATCCTGAGAATTAGGTCATTCAAGTAGCAGATGACCCCTATTTTTGCAGATAAAGAGTGTCAGAGAAGCAAAGGGACCTGGACCTGCCCTATGGCACCAGATGCTCATACTTCAAAAGCCCAGCTCTTTGCACCCTACCAGTCATATTGCCCTTGCCAAGATCACCTGGCCAACAAAGCTATTAAGACCCAACCAAAACATGGCCTTAGAAAAGGACAAATTTATTCCCTATCAAGATTAGTTTGCCTACCTGCTGTACTTTCCCTTGCCGCTAGAGAGAACACCGCCACTCAGAGTACCTCCAGAGAGAGCTGCAAAGCTGGCTGTCTCACTATAGTTGCCCTGCATGACGCTGAGTCCATCTGTGGGGCTCCCACTGGTACTCAGCACACTGGTCAGACCTTCAATGCTGCTCTCCCCAATGCTGGGGTTCTTCAGGGCCCGCCAGGCATCAGCCACTATGGACAGAAGAAAACATTCTCAATAAATAATGAATAACATTAAAGGGATGATGATCTGCCCATTTTCATAACAGCCTCCCCACATGCTACTTGACATTATTATTGTCATTGATACAGGAATTAGTGAAGATTGAACCTTCAGGGGCAGCTGGGTAGCTCAGTGGAGTGAGAGTCAGGCCTAGAGACAGGAGGTCCTAGGTTCAAACCCGGCCTCAGCCACTTCCCAGCTGTGTGACCCTGGGCAAGTCACTTGACCCCCATTGCCCACCCTTACCAATCTTCCACCTATGAGACAATACACCAAAGTACAAGAGTTTAAAAAAAAAAAAAGATTGAACCTTCAATCAAAAGCATGGGAAGTCTGTATTGTTATAGGGAAATCATGGGAAAGCAGGAAATGCTAGCAAAGCAGAGACAGGGAGATTCCAGATCTCTGGAGAGTGAGTTTCTCCAGGGGCAGTTGGATTTTTCTCCACTTATGTAATAGATACAGCTAAGAGGTAGGATTTGAGCGCAGGGCTTCCAGACTCCAAGTCTATCCACTAGTGTCATATACTACACTACTACTATTTATAAATAGCAATTGAACATAGAATTGAAAACTGAAGGAACCAAATAGGTCATTTGGCCTAAGCCCCTTAACACTTTATAGACAAGGAAAAAGATGTGTGAGGTCACTCAGGCTCAGGACATGGACACCATCCTGAGGACAGACTGCTGTTGAGGGAGGAGATTCAAATGTTCTAGCTGGGAAAACCCTCACTGCTGTTCAGTCCTATAGCTCTTCTGGCTCCCCAGTCCAAGGATTTTTCCACTATACCACATGGCCATCAGCTTATTTTTGTCATAATGTGTCAGTATCAGAGGAATTAACCTACTAACTCCAGCACAAAGAAATGAGGTTAAAATATCAGCCCCCACAGAGCTTATAAGCTATTGAAATCCTCCCACAACAGTCTCTCCGTAAAAGGCATTGAATTTTTTCTTATTTTGGACAGAAAAAAAGTTCTGTCTTTACCTGTGATTGGACCATCATCTTCATCAAATTCAATTTTCACACCTTTTCCATTGGCAGTGCTAACTCCACAACCTCCTCCACGACAGAGAGAAATAGGTACAACCCCATAAACATATGCCAACATAATAGGGACACCGATACCTGAAAAGGAATGAGGCACAGCAATGAGGATGGATCAGCAACAAAGTCTCATCTCAAAGCTTGACAGAAGATACAGGCAACACTCTCTTCTAAATGAAGCAGGAGAGAAGAATAATTGGCCTTATTCTTCAAGAGGACAATTAAAATGTTCATCCAGGTCAGTGAGGAGAGACAGAGACAAGTCAGAGAATGTCCAGAGGAGAACAATCAGGGTGGTGAGAGGTAGACAGCAGGCTATCTAGAGACCATGCCATAAATGGGTTGGCTGAAGGAACCAGAAATGTCTAACCTAAGAAGGGTTGGGGGTTTAGGGTGTTCTATAGCTGTATTCAAGTATTTGAAGGGCTGTTGCATAAAAAAGTGAGGGGTTAGGCTTAAGGAGAGCAGAATAGATATGAAGCCAAAGGATCCAACTTCAGCCCAATTTAAGTTAGCGTTACCACAAATTGCAGCTATCTAAAAGTAGGTAGCCTTTACTACTATTATGAGGAAGAGTTTAGATATTTAGTGAAATTAGCACCTAGGCTGTCAGATAAGACCTGAAGGTTCCAAGGATGGAATTGTGGCAAGGAAGGAAGTGATTTCCTGAGAGACTTTGTTATGGCTGAGAGAGCAGTTGGATGCTGAAAACTGTCTCCAGGGAAGAGCCCAGGAAAGAGTGGATTTGTCTCCTAGAAGAAATACCTGTCTGTGGGAAATTCAAGTTGAGCAGGAGGATCGGACTTGGGTGATGGACATCCCAAGAGGATTCAAGCTCCTTGTTTTTTGCCCTTTTAGATTAATTTTGCTGAGGACCTGTGCTAGATCATCGTGGGAACAGAAGTGAATTCAAGCTTGTAAGACACCCAATTCACCTTCCAGCTTTTTAGGCTAATCCAGGCAGCCTGGGTTAAAATAGTGTAGATCCTGACCCAACTCCCAGTTCCTGAGTTTGTCCTTAGATAATGGGTTAGGGTGACCTCTCTCTACTGCCCTTACCCTTTAAAGTCATTATTAAAAAGTGTTTATTATTCCTGTTGTGTCTTTACCTAGAGAAGTAATTCTGTGGCTACCCATTTACATGAGGAAGTTATAAATCTCAGAGCTGCACAGGACCTGAGAAAACTGGCATGAATGAAGGCTTCTGTTTTCCTGATTAAGGCCCTGAGGCCCTGGCCCAAGGGTTCCCAAGAGAGCTACAATCCCTACTTACCAACACTAACAGCAGCAATAACCGGGGATGCAATGACTGACAGGGTCACGCCACCTGTGATGGCTAAATTCCTCTTGTGCTTTGAAGTCTTCTTTCCCTCATACCTGCTGTGGATCTGAGAAACCAAATAAAAATCCAGGTCAGAAGTCTGCTCTCTTTGCTAGAAGTGGGAAGCTAAAGAACAGAGAGACATTCACATAAGAACAAGAAACAAAACTTGACTGTTCTGCTATGTACATTAAAAAAAACAAACCAAATCCCATCTCCTATTCTCCAAGGGGAACCTGCCTAACCCAGGCTTCTACAGGAATTGGCTCCTGTAGGAAAAGTGAGCATTAGCCAGAGACAAGCAACTCAGGGGAATCAGCTATGGAACATTTCACCTTTAAAGTTACTTGTTTGAATCAGGCCAAGGCTGGTAACAGAAACTTTCAGATCACATGGGGTTTAAGAAAATCCATTTAAGAAATGAAAGGTATTTTTATCCCAGAACCAGCTGGTTTCCGGAGAGCTCTGCAATACTGGCTGTTTTTCTCCTTCCTGTCTTTTATTCAACAGACATCAAGTGCTCACTCAGATACACACTGAGGGCCCACCATGGTGTGCCTTACCTTTCTGCCAACATAAACAGGGATGCCAATGACCATGGCAGGAATGGCAATACCAGCAATGAGGGAAATGCCCACTGGAGCACCAATCAAGGTACCCAGCTGCCAAAGGATCTTCTTCTTACGACTCCATGGCTTCTTGCCCCAGAATGTACAGCCAGAGGGGCTATAGAGAAAATGAATGCTGGCATTATTAATTCTGTGTTTATAGGGGGACTCTCTTTAAAGAGCAAGAACTTCCTTGTTTCTGATTTGATGACAGTGGGCTCAGAGAATTGTCAAAAAACCAGAAGCAAGGAATAACTACAGAATACAGGCTCTACAAGCTCTCTCCTCTAGTAAGACAAACCTAATTTGGACTTAGTGATAGAATGCTGTCTAACTCCGGAGAAAGAACTGTTGAAGTCAGAATGCAGATGAAAGCATATGATTTTTCAATTGTTTATTGGTTTATATTGTGGGGTTCTGGTTTTATAAGATTTCTCACTTACAAAATGAACAATGTGGAAATATTGTTTTGTATGATAATACATATATAACCCAGATCAAATTGCTTGACAGTACCAGGAAGGGAAAGGAAGGGAGGGAGATAAGTTCAATCATATAACTTAGGAAAACGTGTGAAAATTGTTATAACATATAATTGGTTAAAATTTTTAATTAATTAATAAACTCAAGTTTTGTGGTGCACACACACACACACACACACAAAAAAAGACAAACCTAATTTGCAACTTCCTACCTTCTAACCTTTACAAAAGGGAGCAATACCTTTGCTCCACTTTTCCCTTGGCAAGTCTCTGAACTGTAAAAATCTTGCCCTCTACTCCCCTCCTCCAAGCAGCTTTCCCTGACTGATCTCATCCAAGGCATGGTACAACACCCATTTCAGAAGTACCCTACATGTCACCAAACAGTTTCCAACAGTTATACAGCACATTTTTATGTGCATATTTTTTAAAAAGTTCCCCCCTCAAGGTCTCTGTGCCTGGTGAATATTCAGCAAATACTGACTGCCTGCTCTAACACAGAAATTCAAGGTCTAAGGAGCAGAGGGAATTTATTTTTTGAGGCTTTTCAAAACGTAATGGTCTGAGCCCTGGAGACAATACACTCTGATTAGATTTTTCCCCCCCTTATCTTTATATCCCAAACCAATTCAGATTTCTTTTATGCCTCTCCACCTAAACAAGAATATTGCTTCTTCAAGCTCACCTGAGATAATGCAAGTCTGAGATTTCTTTCATACAAAGCCAACAAAACTCACAGCCACACACTGCGCAGGTCATGTGATTGCAGCTCCCATCATTCATCTTGATGATATACGCACTGCAGCGTGGGCAAGGCTTGATATCATCCGCTGTTGAGAAGGGAAGAAAAGAAACAAGCTTGGCTTGACTTAAATGCAGTTCCCCAGGAATCACCCAGAGTAAAAAAGAAAGGCAGTAAAGTCCCTAGACAAAGATTCCACTCTGGGACATTACTGTTCTGTTCCCAAGTTCAAACTTCACAACAGACCATCAATGGCTGAGAGCTGTGGTGTTTCTCAGCTTCTCTTGAAGAGATGAGTAGTTAACACAAAATTAAAATTCCCACCACCTAACTGCCCATGGAAAAATCTAGAAGGGGGTCACCAGAAATTAAGTTTAGAAATGGACTTCTTTCTGTCCTGAAAAAAATAAAATAAAAATAAAGACGGGGGAAGGGGGGGGTAAGATAGATTCATTTTTCAGTTTCATTCAAATATTAGAATTGATGTTAAAGGAGCCCATAGCCCTTGGGTGAGATACTAGAGAATGACACATTTCTCAAAATGAAATGCAAAGAGTTGAATATGCTTTTGTAGCATGTCTGTTCCTGCTGATTTTCACAATAAGCTCATAACCGGCACATTACGATTGAAGAATCTATGCCAGGAAAAATCAAGTGCTAAAATCTTCCCTTTATATTCCACCCCTCCCCTCCCATGACATCACTAAAGAAGGATTCATAAAAGCCAATAAACTTATCTAAACACTGAAATAGACTTGTTAGTAACTTAGTTGTAAAAGCCTGGAATTAAATGTGTGACACATCTATAAAGTTTATTATGAAGACTATGCTATGGAAAGCACCTAATGCTTCCTGAATCTTTTACAATTCGATAAATTGGAGTAATACAGTGGAAAGAGTGCTAGTCTTGGGATCAGGAGACCTGAGCTCAAATCCCAGATATAGCTGCATGACCATGATATCAAGTCATTTAACCTGAGTCTGTTTCATCATCTTTAATATTAGAATAATATTTGTACTACCTACAATACTATGGGCTGTTGTAAGGCAAGTAAGAGTTTTGTAATTCCCACAAGTGTTACAGAAATATACTATTATCATTAATAATAATCAGTCATACACTTTAACCTAATGGGAACAACAGGAGACAGATCTAAAAAGGCTTAACCCAGATTAAATACTTCACTTTTCATTGTGTGTAAAAAATCCAGCAGATATTATCCAATTGATCTCTAAAGCTCTAAGGCCTACCATAGAAAGAGGACCAGGTTCTGGGAATAAAGAATCCAGCTGATGATTCTGATACTACCCAGCTTTACCAACCAGAAAAGGAAACTATGTATTTGCAGCTAAGCTGTTCAGAATGTACAACGTTCTGGAAGAACTTTCCAAATAAAACTCACTGCCAGGTGTGTCAAAAGAACATCCCTTGGATCCCAGGAAGCCCAACCTAATAGATGGATCATCTTTTTCATTATTAGACTTGTGTTGCTATAAGCCTAGAGGAAGAAACCGTACCTGGCCCGGATTCTTGGCCATAACTGAGACCTGACGTGTGCTTGGTCCGTACTCGCAGAGTCTGTGCCCTCTGCTGACGGGCCATATCGCACGTTTGATTCGGATGCCATATCTGCTTGCAGTGGTAGCAGAATTCAGTCTGGCAGCCTTCCCTCTCGCAGGTCAACTTTGGGCAGCTGGCACAGCCATAGGCAATAACGGCATAGCTGAGTATGGAAACAGGAAGAGACACCAGTAAGGTGAGAATGCTCTCACAGAGACTGGCACTAAGAGATGGACAGCATTGTGTTTGGCAGACCACCCTGACAGTCAATAAAGGAAAAACAAACTCTTGCAGACCTGAGCCAACTATATAACACATCCCATCTGTGAGTGCAAAAGATTTGACTTTACTCTAATGAGAAATATCTATTTATACCATGAATCTACTGAACTAGAAGTGACCTTTTCCTATTACTTCTGTATACTCTCAAGGATCTGTGATGTGGGTAGGTAGTCTCTGAAATGAAGCAGATGAAATCTAGTTTTATTTTTAAAATTGCTTCAAGCAGTCTTTTATTCCAGTAAGTCTTATAAATTGCAGGCTGAACAATTATCTCTGAGCTTGCTATATTTTCAGGGGGATTATATATTTTGTATTATATGACAGGGAAACACTTTCCCAACTAATATGGCCTTAGAACATTTGGGGTTTGAAATATATTGGAGAAATCTATAAAGTTGGTCTGGAAATACAGAATACCCCTACCTACTATTTGAGGGAATATTCCTAGGTAGGGCTGGAAAATTTCTGGAATAAAAGAAGATACATTTTTTGTACAAATTCTTTCCTATAAATATTTCCTGATATATACATGTAATTTCATATTCATTACTTTAAAGAGGAAAATACGGTTAGCACTGAAATTCTCACCAAAAAATGCTGGTCACACCACAGGGGATGTTGGTGTTCTTTGGAACTTAGTGTGATAAAATGTCGAAATAAAGGAAATGAAAATCAAGTCACAACATCCTGCCTGATCCCTAAAGCTTTAGCTGTTTGTATCAAGGAGAATCAATAAATCTAATTATGATCAATCATTTCTCATGGAAGCTGCTTTTATTCTCCCTCCAGATCTTGCTTAAAAAACAAAATCACAAACTTCCAAAGCCCTTGAGCCTGAGATTACTTGTTTTGTCTTGAGATTACTTGTTTCATTTCAGCCACCATATCACTTCATTATCTTATTAGTAAATGAGGTTACTTCTTTCTTTCATTTGCTTTAAGTCTTTTGATATGTATTCTATGTTTTTGAAACTTGTCAGCACTGATGCATTTTTAATTGTTCTTTCCAAATTTTAATTTCTACCACACCAAGCATTATTATTATTATTATAGCCTACCACAAATTTAATATATCCCATTGTGCAATTAATATTCTATTAAACCTTTCTGGAGTTCCTTAGTGGCCTTAGCTGACCTAATAACATGATAGTCATATATTCAGTACTCTTGTTTACAATAAAGCACAAATAAAATCCCTTTAAAGAAACAAATCAGAAAAAAAAAAGTTATGAGTTCTGGAAATTAGCCACACCACTTTTAAACTGGCCTATGAAAACACATGCTCTCTTTGGGCTCTGCTTCCATCACCACTGGGAGAGAGAAAAGGATAAAAATCAAAGTTAAAAGGACCAAGATTTAAAAGACTTCAGCAGATATATAAGCATTACCGAAAGGGAGTCAGACTTTTTCAGTTAAAAATTCAACTTGGGGCAACTAGTGGATAAGAGCATCAGGCCTGGAGTTGAATGAACCTGGTTTCAAATCTGGCCTCTGACATTTCCTAGCTGAGTGACCCTGGGCATGTCACTTCAATTGCCTAGTCCTTACTGTTTTTCTGTCTTGGAATCAATACTAAGACAGAAGGGTAAGGGTTTTAAAAAAAGAATCACTATATTAAAGGACTTTTAAGTAAGGGTTAAAAAAAATTTCAACTCAATTTTTTACTTTTTAAAAAATATTTAATATGCTGAAGTTAAACACGAAATACAAATGAATATTACCATATACAAAGATACATTACCACATACAAAGACAAAAAGGAGATTGTATAGGAAACTGAATCTTTGTAGCTTGTTCAACTTGCTTTATACCTTCTACATGTAGTTATCAAAGCATCTCTTGCTGTATATATCCAGTCTGGTCTCTTCTTTGAGGCTGCCACCACCCTGAGACAGAATCTCTTCATCTTGTGCTTGGTGAGTCTGCCTGCCTCAGATGTCTCTCCAATCTTTCTACTCAGCGGTCAAAGTAATCTTCCCAAAATTGTATGACAGAAACTAGCTACAGATCAACATCTTATACTGTATACTAAGATAAGATATTAGACATAAGCAAATTAGGGGAATGTGGAATAGTTTAGATATCATATCTATGGATAAAGGGAAAATTTATGACCAAATAAGAGATAGAGAGCACGAGATGTAAAATGGATAATTTTGATTACATTAAATTTAAAAGGTCTTGCACAAACAAAACCAATGCAATCAAGATTAGAGGGAAAGTAGAAAGCTGTGATTAAAAAATTTTAACACCCTTTGATAAACACCTCATTTCTCAAATATATAAAGAACTGAATACAAGTCATTCCCCAATTGAAAAATGGTCAAAGGATATGGAACAGGTAGTTTTCAGATGAAAAAATTAAAACTAGCTATAGTCTCATTTAAAAAGCTCCAAATCACTATTGATGAGAGAAATGCAAATTAAAACATTCTGATGTTGTACCACTCCCACATCTATCAGATTGGCTAATATGACAGAAAAGGAAAATGACAACAAATTGGAGGTATGTGGAAAAGCAGGACACTACAGCACTGTTGGTAGAGTTGTGAAATGATCCAAGCATTCTGGGGAGCAATTTGGAATCATGCCCAAAGGGCTATAAAATTTCGCATAACCTTTGATCCATCAATACCACTACTAAGTCTGTATCTCAAAAGAGATTAAGGGGAAAGGACCTATTTATACAAAAATACTTATAGCAGCTCTTTTTGTGATGGCAAAGAATTAGAAATTGAGGGGATACCAATCAATTGGGGAATGGCTGAACAAGTTGGGGTATGATTGTAAAGAAATATTATTGTGTTATAAAAAATGATGAGCAGGCTGATTTCAGAAAAACATGGAAAGACTTACACAAACGGATGCAGAGTAAAGTGAGCAGAATCAGGGGAACACTGTACACGATAATAGCAATATTGCACCATAATTAGTTATAATGACAGCAATATTCACCAATGCAGTGACCTAAGACAATTCTGAAGGACTTTTTATCTTAAGATGAAATATCCTATGTACCTCCTCCTCCAGGGAAAAAACTGATGGAGTCTGAATGCAGATTAAAGTATACTATTTTAATTTTATCTTCTTTGTGGGTTTTTTTTGGGGGGTGGGGGTGGAATATGTGTCTTCTACAATATGAATAATATGGAAAAGTTTTGCATGACATTACAATCTATATTCTAAACTGCTTACTGTTTTGGAAGGGGAAGAGAATTTGCAACTCAAAATTTTAGAAAAATAATGTTAAAAATTCTACATGTTATTGTGGAAAAAAATGGAAAAACAGTAAAAAAAGAAAAAACCCAACAATGATTCTAATATATGCAACTGGAAATTAAAAAAAAACAAAACACAACAAAGTGATCTTCCTAAAACTCAGGTCTGTCCATATCAGCCCCCAATTCAATAAACTCCAGTGGCTCTCCATAATCAAATATAAAACATCTGTTTAGTTTTCAAAGTAGCCTTTATAACTTGGCCTCTTCCTAACTTTCCAGTCTTCTTATACTTCACTCACCTCCTTCTCCATATAAGACCCAATAACATTTATCTCCTTATGTATTTCATCTTTTTGACTTTAGAGAGTTTTTACTGGCTAAAATGCTCTCCTCCTTCCTAATCTCCATCTTCTTGGCTTCCTTCAAGTCTTAGCTAAAAATCTTGGGCCTCTCTAATCTTAGTGCCTTCACTCTGAAATTATCTCCAATATTGTCACCCCTCTTAAACTTTGGAGTTCTTGAGAGGAAAAAGGAGTGTCTTCTTGGCTTTCTTTGCAACCTCAGAGCTTTAACACAATGAATGGCACCTAGTTGTTAGCTGACTGACTCTAAGTGGGGAAAATACACTCTTTGCATGAGACAATGTATAAAAAGTGCTCTATAAACCTTAAAGTAGTACTATCTATACAAATGTTAGTTATGATTTACACCTCAGGGGTTATTATAGGAAGAACATTTCATAAACCTTAAGAGTTATAAAGATAGGAGTCATTTTCATTATCAAATGAAATAACAATTGTCAAGCACTTAGCATGTTGTCTGATACATTAAGTGCTATAAAACTGTTGGCTATTATTATTATAGTTCTCAACTTCACCATATTTTCTCCAGATTGCTTTTGAAGGTAAGGGTCTTGAGGATTTCTGGAGAAGTCTGCTTAATTAATTGGCTAATTTAGATTACATTAAAGTCCTTTCAAAGGAGAACAAATGGAAAATTGGTAAATGTGTCACTACAAATGATTCATGTCCTGTGGGAGTTTTGAACAAATGCACCATGATGTGTGATCTAGGTGCAAAATAATTACTAAAGATAAACATTTCTCCTGAATAAAGTCACATGCCTACTATTTAGTCTTAAGAAGACAGGATAAAAGAACAAGACCAAGTTCTAATAAACAAGACAAGTGAATTAACTTCTGAAGAAAAGAATGCCAGATTCTTTGGTGGTCAGTCTAATGCTTTAAGCACTTTATAAGCCTTCCACACTACTCACCACAAGTTGGAGACAGGGTACTATGCAATTTCAAAATAGAAAAGAGAATAGAGACTATTATAACACTTCGTGTTCTGGATTATATGGTTTCAATTTCAAGGATAGAATGAGGAAAGTACTTTGTAGATCATACATATCCATATAAGTATGTATGCAAAAGCATATCAAGAAATTCTAGTAATCTATTGCTATGACACAAGAGTTCCTGAGAACATGACACTGGGCTTTCCAGTTTGGCACCTCCATTTCTCTAAGCTAACTGACTCACTGCATGATACTGGGTTAATCACAAGTCTTCTCAAACCTTAGTTTCCACCCACAAAATGGAGACATGGGTAACATTCCACTCAAGCCCTAGCTGCTGTTAGAGAGTACATCCCTATTTTCTTTCCTAGGACAATCTGACCCTAATTCTGACATTCTTCTTTTACCTCCAACTTATAAGAGCATCTCATTCCAAAACCATCCTTAGTTAACAAGCCTTTATGAAGAAGTGATAACAATGTCCTAAGCACTGTGTTAAACATACTGGATACAAAGAAAGGCAAAAATGGGTAACTGCCCTCAAAGAGCTACCATTCAAATGGGAAAGACAATCTGTTATCAATAACTATGAATAATGTAAAAGGAGATATTATTAGAGGGGGGGAAAGAGAGCCAGGGAAGCTGGGGGGGGGGAGGGCACACCAGGCAAACATGGGGGACAGTCAGTGTAAAGGGACTGAGTCAGGAAATAAGAGTATTGTGCTTGAGGAACATCAATTAGGCCAGTGCAGATGGATCTTAAAGTATATGGATGGGGAAGGGGGATTGGGGTTGTGGCTCTACAGACTGAAAGCCAAGCCTAGAGATAGCAAGTTTTGGTTTCAAATCTGGCCTCAGATACTTTGTGTGACCCTGGGGCAAGTCACCTAACCCCAAGTGCCTAGTCCTTACCCCTCCCCTTCTGCTTGGAACCAATATGCCATATTGATTCTAAGAATGAAGATAAGGATTTAAAAAAAAGTATATGGTTGGGAATGGAAAAAAAAGGAAGAAAACTAGAAAGGCAGGAAGGGGCCATGTTGTGAAGGTCTTTAAAATATTTTATCTTGGAAGTTAACAGGGAGCCATTGCAATTTAATGAGTAAAAGGAGAAAAGAGACACAACACGGCCAGATCTGCACTTTAGGAAAAGCCCTTTGGCAACTGAGCAGAGGAGAGTCAGAGGCAGGGAAACCAATCAGAAGGTTATTACAATAGCCCAAGAGAGAGATGATGAAGGCCTGGACTAAGGTGGTGGCCGTTCGAGTGGAGAGTTGGGGACTTCCGTGAGAGATATAAAGGTAGAAATGACAAGATCTGGCCACAGATTGGGTATGTGGGAAAAGCTGAAGAAGAGTAGAGAATGACAGTGAGGTTGAGAGGCTGGGTTGACTGGAAGGATGATGGTGGCAGCCCTCCCTCACTGTAAGAGGAAATAGAAGAGTGGCAGAGGTCAAGATGATGAGCTGTTTTGGACATGCTGAGTTGAAGACATTAGGAGAGATTATTAGATGGGAATCACCTGCATAGAAATATGCCCTACCTGAAGTACTCTGTTCTTCTATAATTCTATTGATGACAGTCTCAGGCTCCTAGCTCCCTTCTAATGACAGCTGCCATTTACACTGCTTTTCAATTACAGAGAACACTCCTTATATTCCCCTTGGGAGCAAAGGGACCACACAAAGATTATACTCATTTTGCAGGTGACAAAAAGTTGGCTCAGAGAACTTAACACAGGAGGGCCAGGAGACTGTACCTAGATGTTCTAAGTCAATTGCTTTGTCATACTAGGATGAATCCCCAACAAATAATTCAGAGTTGTTAGAAAGGGAGGTACACAAACTAAGGGAATATGCACACTAACTTCAATAGACTTCCCCTCATTTTGTTTTATACTATTTTCTGAACCTTTAGGAAACAATGAATATGCCAAGCACCAAAGAGCTGGTGCAACTGATTTGAAACCCAGAAAAAAGAGTCACATTAGGAAGAAGATCTTGGATTATATGCCAACAGAACCCTGTTGTCAAGGAGATTTGTTCTTCTGTTGTCTGTCCTTCTCATTTAGTAGGCAACGTTACTACTCACTTACAAATGGATACAGAGCATGTGAATGGTGGATGTTGTGGGTCAAGTGGTCAACAATGATTTGGGATTATTAAGGTTGGCCTTGCTTATGAAGGAGATCTATAAATCTCTCTTCAACACCCCTTCAATTCTTGTTTCCTCCATCAGGCTGTTCCTGTGACAAATTAAATTTAGGGGTCTCAAAGACATAGTACATGATGATCCTTGTTTTTGATTAAAATTAGGAAGATGAGGCACAAATTAGAAAAATTAAATAAAACTTGGACATTGCTAGTATTTATTTCTTGGTGCCTTTGAAGAGATGTAACAAAGACACAAGAAAAGAGATCCCTGTGGATTGATGTAGTTAGGCTACCCTGAAGTGGTGGTAGTAGCAAGGACCTCTGTCCTTGCTCTCTGTCTCTCATGCAAGAAGCAAAACCCAAGGTCCTGACAGGTATACTGTAGACTGTTCATAGGAAGAGACTGTGGCTTCCTCCCCAACATATTATAAAGCAGTGCTGTGGCATTTACAATTTCTCAGTGTTAATAAAATGAACATACAAGTAGGAAGAACAAAGTCCACATTCCTAGTTTGAGATAAGAAAAGGAAAAGGAAATGTAGGAAGGATAAGCTGAAAAAAACCCCAGGTACTACATGGCATCTAACATTGTGTGGCTCTGAATTACATTATCCTAAGGCCTTACCAGTTCTAAAATTTGAAGAATTTATTAGGCTAGTCCAGCTGGGGTGAAGTGTTCATTTTGTGAGTAACAGAACATGTGAAAAGTTTAGGTTTTATTTTCTAGACAAATGGGAGTAACTGACTAATGACTGAATAAGGAAGGGACATGATGAGAAAGTTATTTCTGGATAAGCTAATCTAAAACTAATCTGTAATAACAGTTTAGTGGGTGCCAATGGGTTAATGTGTGACCTTTACAAAGGGAAAGATTTTTACCATGGATCTTCTAGAAATAATATTTAATCCAAAGCCTAATCAGGAGATACTTCTAGGTAGTGAAGAACTCTTTAGATCACACTCCTCTGTCTATCTTGCACTAGAAAAAGCATTAAATGGGCAAAATGGTCTTGGTATGTATATACTGCAGAAAAATTAAGGTAAAAAAAATCCATTTAATTCCATCAATGTCTCAACAAGCAAACTCCCTTGGTGATTAGCTCTGAGGTAGAGACATCCACAAGGTTTAATTATACAACATAATACTGATATCACTTTAAAGGGGACCAGGACAATTTCCAGTTAACTACCAGAATAGTGTATATATACCAAGGCCACAAGGGACACAATTCTAACCAATTTTAAGCTATTCTAAGCAACAATGTTTAATATTCTTGCTATCCATACAAACTAGCACTCGTGAAAACTAGGTCTATAACAGGAATTGAGGTCTTTTCCCTCTTGTATTTGTATTTTGACCCTGATAGATTACAAGGTCTTACATTAAAATTATGGGTACTAATGTATCAGATGCCTAGGAGACAGTGGGAACAATCTTAACCACAAGTCAGGAGACCTAGTTTCTAAGCACTGCCTGACTTGTCCTGTGACCTTGAGTAAGCTATAACTGCCTATTCTTCATTCTGTAAATAGGGGTTCAACCAATCACCTTCCCTTTAAAATGAGACTTTTACTAAAATCTCAATCTGTGGGGCAGCTAGGTAACACAGTAGAGAGTGTCAGTGTCAGGCTTGGAGTCAGAAGGCCTTGAGTTCAAACCTGGTCTAAAGACACATCCTAGATGTGACACCCTGGGCAAGTCACTTAATTGAAATTGCCTAACCTTTGTTGCTATTCTGTCTTAGAACTGATACTAAGACAGAAAAGTAAGGGTTTCCCCAAAAAAAGTAATCACAATATACTCAGAAAACTTGCTAATAAACTACCATTACTACTAAATACTTCTTTTTGAAACTTTACCTTCTGTCACAGTATCTAGTTAATTGGCGTTAAGTGACTTGTCTAGGATGATCACAGAGCTTAAAAGTATTTGAGACCAGGTTTGAAACCAGGTCCTCCTGACTCTAGGCCTGGCCCTCTATCTACTGGGCTACCTAGTTGCCTCCCTACCAAATACTTTTTAACCTACTTACTAGACTCACATAGCCTCACAATCATGCCCCCTCTAACTTCCCCCGACCTTATAATTACTCCCTTCCTTACCACCCCCTTTCTTATTCCCCTTCTCTATAGGGTAAGATAGGATTCTCAAAAAATAGATTTACATATTTAGAATTAGAAGACACCTTAAAAGTCATACAGACTAAACACCCTTATTTTATAAGATGAAGAAACTGAAGTATGGGAAAATGATGTACTTTTGTCACGGGCCCAAAGGAACTAAGTGGCAGAGCCAATATTAGAACTAAGGTCCTCTGATGGCAAACCCAACCCTGTTGCTATTATGCTACTCCTCTACATTCATCTTCGAATAGGTCTTTTTTAACTTACTGTTTTGCATATGTATTTTTAGGGCTAGTTTCCGGAAAGCCAATATCAACTTAAGTCTTTTAGGGCTAAAAAGTCAATTTCCAAATTAAATGCATAAGCTTTAATTTGACTTAACTATTGTGATAATTAATTTCTGAAGTATGTTTAAAATTTAAATTCCTACTTCAATATTAAAAACCACAATTTAAATTCTATTCCCCTGGAGTCTGTCATGACAAAATCAACTACTAATAAAAGAAGGGTTTCATTCTCTATTCCATAATTTTCTAGTATTAGTTGAAAGGACTCCGCAGGTCACCTAGTCCAACCACTTTGCTTTACAGATGAATATTGTCTTTGAACTAAGCTCCTTTAACTCCAATTCTTCTGTACCATACTGCAGTCTTTATGTATGACAAATTGAGGCAATGAGATTCTGACCTCACCAATCAATGAATCAACACACAGAGACATACATCCTAACCTCTCAACTACCTACATCCATTTTGTGGCATGGCTTGACCAAAAACAGGAAAAACACTATATAATTTCTGTTCTCTGAATCATTTTAAAAATGATTAGTAATTGAAGATAAATAGACCAAAGAGCACACATCTTTCCCATTTCGACTTCAAGTGCTTAGGGATTGAGGAATAGAATGGAAGGCTACAGAGTACAATGCTGGGAAAATCTGGGATGCTCAAACTACTTTTTGCCATTCCCAGGCCAAGTTGAGGGGATGAGCTTATATTAATCATTATCACTATCAATAAGCATTTATCCAGGCTTACTAAATGCCATGCTATGCTAAAGTTGTGATTTACATAATCTTCACTTTAAAACAAACACCAATTATATCAATGTAGTGAGAACACAGGAAACTAAGGCCTGAAACCAGTAAATTTTGAGGCATTCATTAGAAAAGGTAATATGATGGAGAGGCCTAGTGGCCATATCCCAAGGAACTCATCCACTCAGGAAGCAAAAAAATGCCAAAGTTACTGTGTATTTACATAACATCTCTAACTGAAGACTTCAACATACTTTGCAAACATTAATTAAGATTCACAAGTGGGATAGAAATTATGCCTATTTCATAGCAGAAGAAAAACATGAAGTGAATTTGACAATGAAGGTAGAAGTCTGAAACAGACCCCAATTCTACTAGCCTCAGCTCTACTGTACTACCACAGCCTGCCAAAAAAATACTATGATGAACTGAGGGTTTCACTGACAAATGTTTACTTTCTAAATCAGACTTCCTTCTCCCCAACTCCTCATTATCAATGTCAGAACTGGAAGAGATCTTCAAGATAAAGTCCAATGCTTTCATTACAGAGATGAGGAAAATGTAGATATTAGATAATTTAGAAAATTCTTATGGATGGAGGGATAGTCACATTTTTTAAAAGTTCAGTTCATATTTTTCATTTCTTTTATCAGCAAAATTGAAGGAAGACTTCCTGTATTTTAGGTGAACTGCCTATAGGGAACTTATGGGAGGATATGGACAGTAGTAACACAGAATAGGCAGTCATAGATAAATAGTAATCTGAAATATCCAAACTAATATCGCATCCACTTAAGTATATTTTTCTCACAACCTAAGGATGAACACTAAATGACCCTGATACATCTTATCACCAAATTCAACAGAAAACACTGAATTCAATTCAGTAATTATTTACTGAACATGGTAGAATGGGAAGTCAGGAGACAGGAGTTCCAGTCTTGACTCTAATATTTAGTTTGCCTGAGCTGTGGTTTCTTTTCTGAAAAATTAACACAACACCATTTGTATTACCAGTCTTACAGAGTTGTAAGGAAAATACTTTGGAAATGTAAATTATCATTTCTCCTACTAGGACTTTGTCAATTTTTATTGAAGAGGAAGAGAAGTAAAAAATATTAGTATCTGAATAATCAAGTGCAAAAAGAAATCCTATGGAGAGATGTACCAGATGGTTAGGGACACGGTTCCATTTCCTTGTTAAAAATGAATAGGATAATATCACTAAGGTAAAGTGTACATGGTCTTCCAAAAACAATTTATATACTTTTGCTTTGTATTAAAAAGCTTGAATACCAAAAAGTGTAACTCCTCTCCCTCTCTCAAGGTCTCAGTCAATAACAAATGCCAACCAAAGGAAGAGACTATACCCCAAGACTACAAAGTCTGGACCTTATCAATAGAAAGCAGGTATCATTTAGCACAGATAAAGAGACTTTGGCCACAATATCTCAAAGAACTTTAGAAACTCCATCTCATCCTGGTTAAATAACACACCATTTAGAAACAAGTTCTTCTGACACCTTAGTAATGATGTCCCTGTTGTTATTAATGACATTCCTTTCTGTGAAATTTGGTAAGACACAAATTACAATTATTTTCCTTCTTCAAAAAACTTGAAAAAAGCATGTTACAAGCACTTACTAAAGAATTACATTCTTATCATTAAGAATACTCCCCACCAACTCTAATACTTTCTTCCCCAATCCTAATCCCACCCCCCTCAAAGTAACTCACATTTATATAGCTTTTTCCTCAACAACCCTAGGAGATAAATGCAAGTCTTATTCCCATTTTACACAAGAAGCAATAGAAGCTTTGAGAGGTTAACTGACTTGCCCACAGTCACACAGTCTGGGAAAGATTTGAACCCAACACTTGTACAATTTTGCTGCCTCAGTGGGGAAATTATTTGTTCAAGGTCATATTCCAAGGTTCAAGACCCAATCCTGTAGGCTAACCCCTTAAACTAGAGGTCCTTTCTAGAGATTCAATGAATGCAGTAGGGTTGGATGAGAAAAAGTGCCCCAAAAACCTCATCTCCAGGCGAGAGAATATCTGTCTCCTTCCAACAATTTATTTTCTGTAAAAAAAATTAAGCAACCCTATGAATACCAAACATTTATCTACCATCGGGAGCACAATTCTCAAAGGCGACTAACTTAAGAGCTCTTTTCTTCTTCAAGCTGGTCTATGAGCATCCTCATTTCAACTTTACTTAGGGGACACCTTTTCTCTTTACAAAAGAAAGGCTTTGCTTCACATCTCCTTGCCTCTACCAGGGCTGCTAGGATCAATGGGTTACCCACAATCAATCTGTCAGTTACGGGCCTAGTGGAACCTCCCTGGACTGCTCGTTGCACTAGTGCTGCTGTTCTCCCCACTACTGATGATGTAACCCCCTCCCCCCTCCCCTTCTGCAATGATGTTTTCACCATCCCATATTCTCGGGATAAACCAGCCTCCCCTTCCTCAAAGATCTTTGTGCCATACCATTTTTGCAGGGTATGGCGTCGTGCACCAAAGTATCTTACTGCCTCAGGACAGAACAGTCCCCCCAGTCCACCTCCCCACTGAGGTGATGCTTTTTTTTTTTTTTTGCTAGGGCTGTTTCCTTTTCCTCTCTCTCGATGGTTTTTCCCCAAACCATTCTGATTGAAAAGAAAGCTTCGGCCCCTACCTAATCTCTACCGTGAAAAAAGGGGATTTCCCTTCGCCTCTGAAAGGATGCCCCCCTCCCATCATTTTGGTTTCATCCCACCTTTCCGAGTCCGAAAATACACGAGCACAAGCAAGAGAAAAAGAGCTGTGCCTCCTTTGGCAGTAAGGGGATTTCCCCACCTGCTTTCGCCCTGGGGCAGCCTCTTTTCCTCTCCAAAAGATGTGACGAGGTGACGAGCCCCCTGCCCCGCCTTCAGCTAAGGGGAAACCCGCACTAGCCCTAGACTGGCAGTGGACCCAGCCACGAGGAGCGCCGGGCAGCGGGATCCCCTGCTCACCGCACCTTTAACTAAGAGAACGCCCGCGCTAGCCCTCGAGGGGCAGTGGCTGTGGCCACGAGGGGGCAGCGGGATTCCCCGCTTTGCGGACGCCCCCTCCCCCCCGCCCAAGCGAGGGGCCTGGACCACGAGCCCTGTGGCCGCCCCACGCCCCTGACAGCGCTGCTCACCCGCAGTCTGGCGCCGGGCACCAGCGGCAGTCCGGGTCCGAGGCCAGGTAGCGGCGCAGCATGAACTCCTCGTACTTGTGCATGAGCGGAGGATCTGCGAGCAGAAGGCGGATGTCGTGCGGGTTGAGGCGTTCGCTGCACTCGGGGCAGCTGACGGGCACGCGGCTCTCGCTGATCTCTAGGCGCAGGTAGTGGCGGAGGCAGTCTCGGCACGAGCGGTGCGGGCAGCTCAGCAGGCGCGGGGCGCGCTCGGGCGGTAGGCGCACCAGGCACAGTGGGCACTCCACCTCATCGCCGCCGGGCCCGGGGCCCTCCTCGTCCGTAGCCTCCACGGTTGCCGCCGCCACCGCAACCTCGGCCTCCGGGACGGACTCGGCGGGAGGTGCCTCAGGCGGGGCCGGCGGCGGCGGCGGGGGTGGGGGCGGCGCTGGAGGCTCGACCGGGGCCGGGGCCGGAGCCAGGGCCGGCGGTGGGGGTTTGGCACGGGCCCGGCGGCTGCGGCCCGCGGGGAGGAGAACGAGGCTGGAGAGGAAGCGGTGCCGCCGCCCGCCACCCCCTCGGCACTTGGGGTCCGGTGTGGCCGCGGGCAGGGATGTAGAGCGAGGAGACTCGGAGTCCTTCTCGGAGCCCATTGCGTTGACTGGGCTCCTCTTCGGCTTCGGCCGAAACGAAGAGCCGACTCCTCCCCCTAGCCTCAGCCGCCTCCTCTTAGCCTCGGCTCGGCCCGGCCGCAGCCGCCGCTGCCGCCGCTACGTCCCCGTCCGTCTTTACGTCCGCTTCC
>NC_058132.1:74292097-74368672 GCF_016433145.1 Gracilinanus agilis | reverse complement strand
CGACCGGGGCCGGGGCCGGAGCCAGGGCCGGCGGTGGGGGTTTGGCACGGGCCCGGCGGCTGCGGCCCGCGGGGAGGAGAACGAGGCTGGAGAGGAAGCGGTGCCGCCGCCCGCCGCCCCCTCGGCACTTGGGGTCCGGTGTGGCCGCGGGCAGGGATGTAGAGCGAGGAGACTCGGAGTCCTTCTCGGAGCCCATTGCGTTGACTGGGCTCCTCTTCGGCTTCGGCCGAAACGAAGAGCCGACTCCTCCCCCTAGCCTCAGCCGCCTCCTCTTAGCCTCGGCTCGGCCCGGCCGCAGCCGCCGCTGCCGCCGCTACGTCCCCGTCCGTCTTTACGTCCGCTTCCTCCGCCCTCCGGCAGCCAGAACCCGACGGGCAGCGAGCGAAACGCTTATATAGCCTCCGCCGCGCGCGGAGCCCACTGCGCAGGCGCCCGCCCCGGGACACCTCACAAACCGCGCCCCCAGACTGGCTGGGAGGGGGGATGAAGAGGGTAGCATGGAGGGAAGAGGAGGGGAGGAGAGGAGAGGGGTTGGAGCCAGGCTGTGCTGAGGGGAACGGGAAAAGGGAAGAGAAGCGAGGGAAAGGAAAGGGCTTTCCTCCTCCTCTCCTCCAGCTACCCCGCTTCGCCCCACAACTCCATATGAGTCACGTGGTTCGAAACCGCCATCTTGGGATGGAGATGAGGAGATCCTATGGAGAGAGGACCTGGGGGCGGGGTGAGGGGGTACACAGGGTTTGAGGTCTGGAAGGATTAGCCCAGACTTGACCCTGTTTGTGGTTGCCGTATGTTCTTGAGATGGGAGGGAAGGAGATTGGGCCAGGAAGAGACACCTTCAGAAATCACAGCCCAACCCTCTCATTTCATAGATGGGGAAACTGAGGCTCAAAGTGGAAGTAACTTATCCAAGGTCCCACAGGGAAAATGTATGGCAGAGCCCCGTGTTGTGGTGTTTTACATCCCACTTCTCACTTTTTTAGCCTCTGAGGCTAATCAATGTTATTAGTCATAACCATCATACTAAATAGTATGAAACCATAATAGTCAGGATGACCTGAAGTCCTCAACCTCTTTCAGGCAAATCAAAAACCTTTTGATGCCCCTGGAAAACTCTCTAAGGAGAATAGATTGCAGAAGTTGTTCAGCTACTTGGCCATTTAAAAAAAAAAAAAAAAAAGGAAAGAAATTTACGGATTGGAAGCTAGTTGCCTGCCTTGTTGAACTCTCAAGTTTAGTCAAAAAATACATAAATGTCTTTAAAATAAATGAAGATCCAACTATCAATAATATGGAATTAGGTCTTGATCAATGATACATGTAAAACCCAGTGGAATTGTGCATTGGCTAATGGAGGTTAGGGGGGTTTGGGGAAGAGGGAAAGAACATGAACTATGTAACTAGGGGGAAATATTCAAAATAAAAAAAAATAAATGAAGATGAAATACTTATTCTTTGGCCATGAGCAAGAAGCCACGAATGAATAAATACCTCAAATTTGCTGTTTTCTAACAATTCACAATTAGAGATTTGAAGTATATACTATATCTTCCTCATAGCAACTGTGAAAGAGATAGAATTATAGATTATCTCCATTTTACAGATGAACCTGAAGCTCAGATTTTCTTCATGAAAAGTGACTTGTCTTTCAAGTCATGCAAAAGAGTGATTGTATAAAAACTGGAACCTACCTCTTAGAATGTTATTCTGACTCTTAAGTATAGTTCCATGTCAGCCTCACTTATCCTCAGCTCTTTGAGGTAACTCAGCATTTAGGTATGAACAAGGAAACAGGCCCAGCCAGGGAAATGACTAAACTTGCCTATGATGACAAAATATACTCTTTCCACTGTCATACAGCCTCTACACAGACAACATTTTTATTTTGGTTAAGATCAGTGATTTCATCCATGAAAGGACTACCTTGTGTGGAAATTCCCTCTTCCAGAGTGGAAATGCCAGTTCTCTGTTATTTATTGTCTGACAGAGTCAGCTGGGGCACTCAGCCAATGACCACACAGTAAATCAAAACCAAGACCTAAGTTCAGATTTTCCTAACTCTAAGGCTGGTTCTCTATTCACTACACCATGATAATACTTTAAAATTTAAGAATGGTGGCAACCAAGTTATTCAGTGGATTGAGAGCCAGGCTCAGAGATGGGAAGTCCTGGGTTCAAATGAGACCTCAGACACTTCCTAGCTGTGTGACCCTGTGCAAGTCACTTAATTCCCATTACTAGCCCTTATTGCTCTTTTGCCATGGAACAAATACATAGTATTGATATAAAGTGGAAGATAAGAGTTTAAAAAAAATAAATTTAAGAATGATGATAGTGAAGTGATGGAGACTAGACCAGACTGGGATAGGTTGAAGGACATGGCACTTAGGATAGTGCCTGCAACAGAGTGGGTGCTTTTCTTGACTTAGAAATGTTCAAGAGAAGAAAATTCCTAGAGAGTGTTGTTGTTCAGTTTTTAGTTGTGTCCAACCCTTCCCATTTGAGGTTTTCGGAATAGTTTACCATTTCTTCTTCTAGCTCATTTTACAGATGAGGAAACTGAGGCAAAAAGTTAAGTGACTTGTCCAGAGTCACATAGCTAGGGTCTGCACCCAGATTTTAATTCAGGTCTCCTTGATTCCAGGGTAGGCACTCTATCTCACTAAGCCTCCTAGCCGCCTACAGAATACATGATGGCTCTCTTCAAGTATTTGAAGGACTCTCAGGAAGGAAAAAAAAGATTAGACTTTTTCTGCTTGGTATTGGCCTGCAGAGCTAAGAGCAATAAACATGGTACAAGGACCACTAGGTAACACAGAAAATAGAGCACCTGGAGTTGGAAGGACCTGGGTGCAAATCTGGCCTTAGATAACCTAGCTCTGTGACCCTGGACAAGTCACTTGAGCCCGATTCTCTAGCCTTTGCCTTCTGTCTTAGAGTTGATACTAGGATAGAAGGTAAGGGTTTTAAAAAAACAAAGAAACATGGTATAGTGGGAAAAAAACTCATGAGATCTGACTTCTAATTCCTGACTCTACCAATTAACCATTGTGTAACACTGGCTAAGTCGTTTCATCTCTCTCAGCCCCAGTTTCATCTGTAAAAGTGAAAGGATTGGCTTAGTTGACCTATAAGGCTTTTTCCAACTCTGTATCTGCTTCCTATGGTACTGAGATACAAGGCTCAGACTAAAAGAAGACTTTTCTTCCAAGTAGGAGCTGTCCAAAAGTGGAATGGACATGTTCAGGAGGGAGGAGTAGGTTCCCTACTACTGTAGGGCTTTGAGTAAAAGCTCAATGACCACTTACTGGGCATCCCGTAGACGGGGTTCTTTAGGGGTTGACAGTTATTGATAGAGGCCCTTGGTCTGTGCTTTTGTGAAATTCAAATTCATTAAACATTTGGGAAGCAAGTTGCCATGTGCAGTCAGTCAGTCAACATTTCTTAAGCTCCTATTATGTGTCAGGGAATAAGCACTGGGTATAAAAAGGAAAGCAAAAGTTAG
The DNA here is from genome assembly GCF_016433145.1 of Gracilinanus agilis. NCBI lineage: Eukaryota > Metazoa > Chordata > Mammalia > Didelphimorphia > Didelphidae > Gracilinanus > Gracilinanus agilis. The sequence goes on along the minus strand of NC_058132.1, from coordinate 74,365,170 downwards.
ACCCTCAAGGAACTCACTAATGGAGGAGACGGCCAACAGCTATTTGCAGGATAAATATGAAAGATTTAACAAGAGGCATGCACTAGAATAAAGAGAGGTAGGGGAAAGCTTCCTGTAGAAGACTGGATTTTAGTTTGGACTTCAGGGAAGCCAGGAAGCAGAGTTGAAGAGGGAGAGCCTTCCAGGCATAGGGGACAGCCAGAGAAAATATCCAGTGAAGAAATGGAATTTTTATGGAACATTGAGAAGATCATTGTCACTAGATTAAAGAGTACAATGTAGAGAAGACTGGTAGGTACTAGATTATGAAAATTTTTGAACAGCAGAAGATTTTGTATTTGATCCTGGAGGTCTTAGGGAGCCATTGAAGTTTATTGAGTGTGGATGGGTGACATGGTCAAACCTATGCTTTAGGAAAATCAATTTAGTGGCTGAATGGAGGATGTATTGGAATGGGGAGAGACTTGAAGCAGACAGAACCACCAGTAGGTTATTGCAATAGTCCAACTAGGAGGGCCTGCAATAGAGTAATGGCAGTATTAGAGGAGAGAAGGGGACTTATTCAAGAGATATTGCAAAAGTGAAATCAATGGACCTTGGCAACAGCTTGGATATAGGAGGAAAACATTATTCTCCATTCTGGGAAAGGTACAAAGTTTAGTTAAGCTACTGACCTTCCTTGTAGAATATGATGGTGATGGAATACTTTTGTCCTGTAAGAAATGATGAACAGGATGATTTTAGAAAGCTGGAAAGACCTTCATGGACTAAAGCAGAGTGAAATAAGCAGAGCCAGGAGAATAATGTACACAGTGACAGCAATATTATGCATTGATTTGCTGTGATAGACTTAGCTACTCTGAGTAATGCAATGATCTAGGACAGTTCTGAGGAACTCAAGACAAAGAATGCCATCCACCTTCAGAGAAAGAACTGTTGGGGTCAGAATGCATATCAAAGTATATCATTTTTCACTTTGGTTTATTTGTTTTTTGTTTTAGGGTTTGGGCTTTATATGATTATTCTCTTACAAAAATAGCTAATATGGAAATGTTTTGCATGATAATACATGTATAACCCAGACTGAATTGTTTGCCAGCTCTGGGAATAGGGAGAGAATGGAAGAAGACAATTTGGATCATATAACTTTAGAAAACTTAGGTAGAGATTTGTTATTACATGTAATTTGTAAAATAAAATATCTTCATAATAATAAAAAAAAAAGACATTGCCCTTGCCCTCATGGAGCTCATAGTTCCATAGAAGAGTAATACATACACACTGATAAACAGTAACACCTGTTAAGGGAATTGGAGTAGTGTAAACAAAATACCATAAAAGATCTGAGGGGAAAGATTATTACCAGTCGACACAAATCCAAGGGGCTGGGGACAAACCTAGGTACTTGAGTAATTGGCTGGCAGTGGATAATAAGGTATTTAGCTTTCTGGAACCAATCACCAAATTGTCGGGTTCCCAATCCTGGGCTAAGATGTTTTTTACTTCCTTTGCTAAATCTGTGTCTGTGGTTGGCCTATGTAGAAAAGTTGATATGGTACAGTATGGTGGAAAAATCACTGGGAAGAGACTTGGGAGATCTGGATCAAGTCCCAGTTGTGCTAATATCTTACTGTGGGACCTTTGACAGTTTCCTCAATAAAAGAAAGGAAAGAAAGTGTTTTGGACTAGCTGATCTTTAAGTTTTTGAATATTCATGAACCTCATCTTGGAGGCCCTTTAATGTTCTGAAGCTTGGTATCTTCTTTGACTTCTCCAGTGTTTTGGTAGGGTAAGTCAGTGATATATTGTATCTTCTTTATGGTTTGGTCATTATTGCTGAAGCCCTCATTTTGTATTTCTTTGACTTTACTGTGTTTCCAGAAAACTCCTCTTCAGGGAAATTTCATCATTTTTCAAGGTCCAATTGGCTTTGTTGATCATACTTCAATATCCTCTGCTTGGAGGGCAGAACATTAGAGTACTTCATATAAGGAAGAGAACAGATCTGATAGCTCCTTATTTCTCCACCCTCTGCACTCTTTATACTTCTTTTCCTTCTGTACTCATCTCTTTGCTGGCTACTTTTCTTCTATCTCTGACCTCTTTCAGTTTTTTCTTTTGTGTATTATCTTCTTTGTTATTTTGTAAGCTCCTTAGAGGCAGGAACTATCTTTTAATTTTTGTGTCCCCAACCTTTAGCACAGTGCCTGGCACATAGTAGGCACTTGATAAATGTTATTGACTATTAACTATTTATTAATGTGATCAGTGCAATATGATCTGCCAAAAGGAACATCTGGGAGGAAATTACCATTTGGAGGATAAGCTCTCATTTGGACCTTGTACAAGCCAGTAACACCTTTGATAAGAATAAATCTTCATTTTGTGATTTATTTGACCTTAATAGGAAAAGCATCATTCAACAGAGTTACCACTGCAGTTGCATTTATTAAGGAATCCTGTATGATGGCAAGATATGTTGGAGAAAACTCTTTAAGAATGTGTTTTCCTTTACAGAGTAAAAATTTTTTTTAAATCCTCAAATGATAAACACAGCAGGAAATTCCAGTCAGTAGTTTCATTGTAATGATCTTGGAACAAAGTACAACCTCCTAGATTGAGCATAAATTCCTTAAATTTGCAGATGACCAAAAGGGTAATGGAGAGACACATTGTGAATCTAAGTGGTGGCATATCTCTTGATGAACTATTCACAAGATATCATCAAGGAAATGCACTGTATATTCAGAAATGAAGGTGGACTGTCTATGTGGTCAGGACAAGAGATGACAAATGAACACGCTGATATTCCTCTAATATCCAAGAACTGTATGTAACAAGACCTAGAGCAGTGATGGTGAACCTCTTAGAGACTAAGTGCCCAAACTACAACCCTCATGCTGCAAGTGAGCCTCCCCTTATCCCGGACAGGGAAGAAAGGGAGTGTTCCCATTGGGTTGCTAGGCAGAGGGATGGGTGATGTGAAGAATCTCCTCAGGTGTGGGTGGAGAGGAGGAGAGGAACAGCCCTCTCTGGCATGCATGCTATAGGTTCAACAGCATCAACCTAGAAGATAACCTCTAGCACATGAATATATCCATTCCAGAGGATCTATGCAAAAATATGGATAAGAACCATATAAGATAAAACATGGGTGAGTTGCAATCAGAACCAAATGAGAGAATATGGCTATTGATGAAATCAGAGATTCACTGATATAGTGAAGCAAGGAAGATATCCAAGTTGCCTTTCCATTCTAATGTTCTATGCATAACCTTTTTTTTTTTCTTTTAAAAACCCTTGCCTTCTGTCTTAGACTCAATATTGAGTCTAAGGCAGAAGAACAGTAAGGACTAGTCAAGACAAGTAAGAGCGAGGCAGTAGGGGTTAAGTGACTTGCCCAGGGTCACACAGTTAGGAAGTGTCTGAGGTCACATTTGAACCAGGACATCCCAACTCCAGGCCAGGCTCTCAATCCACTGAGCAACCTAGCTGTTCCTTCTATGTGTAACCTTAATGTCACTCAACTCTGGCTAGGGAATTTCTGAGGTTATCTAAACTCAGTTTGTACCTTATACTATTACAGACAAGAAACTACGTGTGTTGCAAAAGGAAAACATTTAATCAGCACTAAAAAAAAAAAAAGTAAAATGGGTTGGGGTGGGCCTGGGCAACAAGAGTCTAGTACTTGAAGCATACATAATATATCTTGCCTGGTACCAACCCACATAGAAACTTGGTGGACTTGTGCATGTATAATGTAGAGGCTCTTTCCCCCACTGCAGAGTAGGTGAAGATATTCTCTAAATGTTTCCTGGCAGTCTTCTGCTTGATGATGAAAAATCTTTTAACTGACTCCCGGACTAAGTGAATACACGAAAGGTTCAAGTAGTCAAACTCTTTCTTCTTTCCCTGGCAGCTTTGGAAGAGGAGAAAGAGCTGCTATGTGTCTTTGGGTGGGTTGGGACATCAACTCCTCTTTCTTACATGGTTGCCACATATCCATGGTATATCTGTTGTTTTTTTTTAATCTCTGTGTTTATTTTTTTCTGATATAAAGAGAATAAGTATTGGAGATAAAATGCAACAGATTATGATCTTGTAAACTTTGAAAGGTCAGTCCCCTGGGGCAGCTAGGTGGCTCAGTGGATAGAGAGCCAGGCCCAGAGATGGGAGGTCTTGGGTTCAAATGTGACCTTAGCCACTTCCTAGCTGTGACCCTGGCAAGTCACTTAACCCCTCCTGCCTAGCTCTTACTTGTCTTCTGCCTTGGAACCAATATACAGGATTGTTTTTAAGAAGGAAGGTATGGGTTTAAAAAGAAAGGTCAGTCCTCTCAGTAAAGACAGTAACAGAAGTAGTCAAATTTGGTGAAGGACCAGCCCAGGAGCAACTGGTTTGACTCATCATAGCATTGGATTGATCTGCAGCCAAGACAGTCTTTGTGGCAAAGGATCAACTCATCCGTTGGCTATGCTACATCCCAAAGTGAATATGGTGGGGACTCCTCAATGGGAGAAAAGGACTCCCAGGGCCAGGAATGAGAGAGAAGGGAATATTTTGTAGTAATCACTTTAAATCCCCGAGTCTATTCTTCCCAGAGACAAATCCATGTTTTTCTCTCTATCTGGGGAGTTTTGAACTCCAATCTTTCTATAGGGACTTGCTATGCATTCTCTGTAACTATCCCTTTGTAAAAGGTAATTGGTATTAATTAGTCTGTTATTATTGAAGAGATAGTAACTGGTTAGATGATAGGAGGAGGAACATACTGTAGAGGGGCTCATGAGCAAGAGGATTAGTGAAAACCCCAGACCCTTCAGGGTTACTCCTAGAATCTTGAGGGAAGCAGAACCATCTGTCCTCTGGGGACCTGGTCTGGGATAGTGAGCCCAGAGCTTACACTACAAAAGGAAAAGGCATAACAATCTCAGCACATGCACTCCAGGGATTAGAGTCATATCCCAGAGTGATTCATAGGAAAAACAATCTGAGTCAAATTTTGGTATGGGAAGGGTATGGCAAATGTCCTAGTGCGACTGGACAGAAGGTTGGAAGATCCTTTTGTGCCCTCAAAGCATCTGCCAGATTCTACCAGCTGAGTCACAGCAGGAAGTCTCCTTGAACTCTCTCTTTCTCTCCCAGTTCTCCTCTACCTTTCCATGGAAACTAGCCAGACAACTTCCTAGTCATGTCCCCTTTCCTGCACTGGGTGTGGCCATGACTCTGGTCCTCATATAGTCACCCTCCTCCAAAGTCTCTATCTGCTTTTGCATTCAGTCACCCTTTACAATCCCGTGGGAATTTAAGTCCTGAAAATGTAATCAGACCTATTCTTATGGCTAAAAGCCTCATGGGAAATGAAGTCCTTTCTCCTTCTGCAGTGTACTTATTATTACCTATGGTTCTATGAAAACTTTCCTTAATCATTCCCTACTTTGTGCTATGGCCTGAATCAATCTCTGTCTGTCTGTCTGTCTCTTTCTCTGTTTGTCTCTCTGCCTCTGTCTCTCTCTCTGTCTTTCTGTCTCTCTCTGTCTCTGTCTCTCTCCCCCTCCCCCTTCAATATCCAGCAGCAAAAAAGCATATGCTGCAGGATAAAAGACCTCTGCAGAGTGAAAATCCACGCAATTGGAAAAAGCAATCTTGCTGAGGATGATAGAGCCTAAAACATGAATCCCAGGACATATTCGAGTAATTCATGCTGCCTGTCACTCAGGGAAGTGAGTGTCACCCCTGCATGCTGACAGACATAACTGTCATAATCTCACCTTGCTTGCAAAACTAAACAAATGGAATGCTTCCTAGCTAGGCACTCTAAAATGAGCCTGTTTTGCTTTAGATCAAAGCTGACAGTGACAGTGCACGCAGATGGAACAAGGAATGTTAAAACTGGAGGAGACCTGAGAATGTCAGAGCTGGGAATGACCTTAAAAAAGGAAGACCTTAGAAATCCTCAGGTCTAACCTCCTTTCTTATTTTACACACGAGGAAAGGGAGGCTTTAAGCTCGAGCAGTGGATGCAGAGGGGGGCGGGGCGGAGAACGGCAGAGTGAGGCCATCCTCAGGCTTTGCCGTGTAACTGAGCTCTCTGGGAGCTGGGAAAGGCTCCTAAAATCGATGAGGCAGGAGCTGTTAGGCTGCGGCAGTGAGCCCATCTGTCAGCCTGGGCAGTCCCGCAGCCTTGCGTCGTGTGGTTAACGTTCCCTCCGAGGACAGAGAGGGAGGAGGGCCTCTCTGTCTGGGGGTGTATCGCGGAAACTCAACAGCCATCCACGTCTTTCCAGGAAAACCAAGGGCATCCCCACAATCCCTCCTCTGCAGCCCCCTCCCCACTCCCTGCCTAGTGCGCCGACGCAGAAACCCCAACGCCCACATCTGAAAGAGCCAGTGCTGGCTCGGGCTTCCCGAGTCGGGATTCCAGGGACCAACGCCTGGGACTGCAGCAAAGAACCAAAGCGGGAGGGGGATGGGGAGCATTTTTCTGGTAGAGTCATTTCCCGGCAACCCTCTCTAGGTTAGAGGATTCCTTCTAAAGAATGCTTCCTTTCCAGTGAAATGGTGGCTGGAAACGGCATTGTACTCTCCTGGCGAGGGGTTCAGCATTGCAGGTGAGGGGCCTTGGAGCAAACTAGTAACCAGGCAAAATTTCCAAAGGCTCCTGCCTCTTCTTTCCCCTTCCTATCTCCCATCTTATTTTAGAGTCGAAAAGTGCCATTAGGATATAGAATGGCAGAGAGCCAGGAAGCATCTTAGAAATCCGGGGGCCACCCCCAACAGATGCTGATAGATTTAAGGGAATTTGGGAAAAAATTTACCTCTTTATTGCAATTTAATTGGTTTCCTTTGTTATCCTATGTATCTGATTTATGCATTTAAATGTATGATTCTGAGAAGGAGTTCAGAGGTTTCCTCCTGTCTGCAAGTGGTCCATGACACAAATTAGGAGGTTAAGGACCTTCTAATAATCCAATCCCATCCAAATTGAGGCCCTAAGAGGCTGAGTGACTTGGCTATGATCCTGTAGTGAGTGATTTAGTGGGAGAACTGGAATTGCCTCCCAACTCAGGACTCTTTGCCCTCATAGGTTACACCATCATACCCTTTCCCATTTCTTTGGTTTTGTCCAGGCTATTTCCCATACCTGGGATTCTTTTCCAGCAGAGCTATCTCAAAGTGGACACTTTCCACCTGAAGAACACAATACTCAAAAACCAGGTGAACCTGCTGGTGGTAGAACAAATGCCTGAAAGGATTCCAGAACTACGTCAAGGCTGAGATCTCCCTCATATAAGAGTTTTAGCCAGAAGGGAATGTGTCCAGGATGCCTAAATTTGCCTTTCCCCTTTAAAGAAATGACTCAATATGAGGTTTTTTCCAGACTATCTGGTTGGGTCACTGATGCCACATCCCCTTTCTCAAATCTCTGGACACTTGAATGCAGAAGTCTATTCTGTGCAAGCCATTGTGCTAAATGACATGATACAAGGAAAGGGAAAAGACAGTCCTTGACCTCAAGAAGCTTATAGTCTAATAATGGATGCAGTTCTCAGTCACCATGGGGACAGGAATTCAGGTCAAGGGAGATTGGGATTTGAAGCCAGAAAGGGGTTTGGAGATCATCTAAACTCCTTAATTTTATAGAAGAGGAAACTAAGGTCCAAAAGAAGGTCAGTAACATATTTGTCAAATATAGTTAATATCAGAGCAAGTTAGTAAGTTAGCATCAAGAGTCACTATTTGAATTAGATGCTTTGACCATAAACAGTTTTCCGAGGATCATCCAAGCATTTATTGAGATGCAAAGTACTAGGGCAGATATGTGGCCCAGTGGATAAAGTACTAAGCCTGGAGTCAGGAAAACCCCAGAGTTCAAATCCAGCCTCAGACACTTACTAGCTGTGTGTCCTTGGGCAAGTCCCTTAACCCTGTTTGCCTCAGTTTCCACATCTGCAAAATGAGCTAAAGAAGGAAATGGCAGACTACTCCAGTATCTTTGCCAAGAAAACCCCAAATGGAGTCACAAAGAGTTGGATAGGATTGAAGTACCTGAACAACAACACTATACTAGGTAGTGAAGGTACAAAACCCTCCTAACACAATGGTTGCTGCCTTTATTCTACTGGGGGAAACACCATGCATCCAAATAAACACATATAATAAAAAGTATATAAAACATATGCATATATACATAAATGTACATATATCATCATACATATTTAAGGTATCTAAGTGGCTCAGTGGACCTTCAGCTTCTTCATCTATAAAAATGAGGATTATAATAGCATCTTTCTCCTGGCGTTCTGAGGGTCTTCTAGGTTACCCCCCTCCCATTTTATGATGAAGAAACTGAAGATGAATTAATGAGTTTCCTAAGAGCATACAATTAGCAGGTTTGACAGAATCATTCAGTAAACTCCAGTGGCTTCCTCTTACCTCTAAGATCAAATAGGAAATCCTCTATTTGGTATCCAAAACCCTTCATAACTCGTGCCTCTCCTACTTTTCCAGACTTCTTTTACTTTATCACTCCCATGTACTCTGAGATCCACTGACACTGACCTCTTTGCTTGTTCTTTGAGCAAGATGCTATCTCCGGCTGGACTCCATGCATTTTCACCAGCTTTCCCCAGTGCTTGGAATACCCTCTTCTTTTTGTGGATTAATAATAAAAATAATAGATAAATAAATAGTATTTATATAGCCTACAATATATCAGGCACTAAAGTGCATTATAAGTACTATTTTATATGATCTTTATAACAACCCTCAGAGGTAAGTGCTATTATTATTCTCCATTTGGCAGATAAGTAAACTGAGGTAAATGACCTGACCAAAGTCACATGGCTATAGTATCTTATTTGTATGTAGCTGTTTTCGTGCTGTCTACCCCATTAGACTATGAGATCCTTGAAAATAGGGACTATCTTTTTGCCTTTATATCTCCAACATTTAAGCTAGGACCTGGAACATAGCAGATACTTAATAAATGTTTGACCGGCTGATTGATTAGTAAGTAACCCAGCTGGGAAGTACCCAGATCCTTTGACATCAAATACACTGTGTACTCTCTTTTTTTCTTAGAATCGATACTATGTTATTTGGTTCTAAGACAGGAGAGTGCTAAGGGCTAGGTAATGGAGGTTAAATGACTTGCCCAGGGTCAAGCAGCCAGGAAATATCTGAGGCCTAGGACACAAAGCCGTTTAGGTGCCCCACAATGTGTCCTTAAAAAAACAAAAACCACTTTGATTTCTTAGTAATAAAACAAAAGGGCAAAGACTAGGTATTGGGGGTTATGTGACTTGCCCAGGGCCACATAGCTAGGTGGTGTCTGAGGTCAAATTTGAACCCAGGACCTCCCAACTTCAACTTCGGGCTTGGCTCTCAATTTACTATACCACCTTGCTGCCCCGAAGTGTGTACTTTTTATGATCCTGTGTTGCCTTTCCATATCCTTAGCTCTGGGCCTCAGTTTCCCTATCTGCAAAATGAGAGGGTGAATAGCCTGATTCCTACCTTCCCTTCTGGCCCTAAATTCTGGGCTTCTATGACTTTGGAGCATGGTCTATTTCCCTCTCCTTCTCTTCAGCCTTGGAGGGAGGGCAAGTTTGGCTTTTGACCAGAGCTGTGAAAGTAGCAAGACCAGTTTTCAGGAAGTTAAAAAGAAATGAGCTGGAGAGGAGAGGGGGTGGGGGAGAGGGCAGGGACATCTCTCAGAAACCTTGTACCCTGAGGAGGCAGTGAAGCCCGGCTCCCCATGTCTGTCTGGGTCCTGGGTATGACTAGGTCTAATTGCTGGGTAGGATTAGGAAATGAGGCAAGGGGGTGGGAGGGGATGGAGAGGAACTCAGTCTATGTAGGGAATACTTCCAGGTGAGAAAACTCCCCCTACTAATTCACATCAGCACCTTTTCCGCAACGTCTTAGTGACTTGTCTATAGTACCAATGACTTGCTCAGGGTCACATAACCAGAGTGAAACTTGAACCCAGGGCTTCCTTGCTTTAGGGATAAGTCACTTCCTATTTAGGAGCCTCAGTTTCCCCATCTTTAAAATGTGGAGGCTGGGCTTAATGACCTCTAAGGTCTCTTTCCAACTCTAAATTCTATGATCTGATGATTTCACTGAAAGGCCAGGTGGGACAGCTTTGTATGGGCAGAGGTCTAGGGGACCCTGAATCAGCTCAGGGCTGGGAGGGAGAGCCCTGAAGGGGATGGAGTGGATTCTGGGGGCCCGAAGCCAATCTGGAGGCGTGCCCTGCTCTTGAAACATCAGCCACATGCAAAGACAAGGGTAGACAGATAACAAAAACATCTGGACCTGCCACGAAATAACCTGCTGACTCAATATATTAGCTGGGTCCCTGGAGCCAGAATGAAGTGGGAGAGCAGAGTCTGAGGGCTGAGGGTCAAATGGGGAGGGACAAGGCTGTCTGACTCCCTCCTTCCAAAGGAAATCAAGGTTCTCTTTCCCTCAACCCCCCTTCCCAGCAGTCAGACTTTTCCCTTATAGGGTAGGGAAGGGCCAGGGTATGAGATAGCTTCACTTTTTCCAAACGCCAGTAAACACTACTGGCTTGGTATCTCTCTCCTGGTTCCTCAGGCTCTAGGAGTTACTCGGGCTAGTTTCCCCTGTGAAGATCATAGATCAGCTTTCCCAGCATTTCCTGAAGAGTGGGAGAGAGACCCTGAATGTCTCATTGACTATGGTACCTCAAAATGGTTATAGAACGCCAGATCTTGTAGTCCTTAGAACAGGGACTGTCAGCAATGAGATGGGCCTTAGATCCCGGGATGCCAGACCTCGGAGGGGCCTTAGAACAAAGAATGTCAGTGCAGGGAGGACTCTTAGAACACATAAGGTCAGAGCTGGGAGGAACCTTAGAACATAGAATGTCAGAAGGGCAGCTTGGTAGCACAGTAGATAGAGTACCACACCTGGAGTTGGGAGGACCTATTCAAATCTGGCCTCAGATTCCTAGTTTCCTAGTTCTGTGGCCCTGGGCAGAGTCATTTAACCCTATTTGCCTTCTGTTTTAGAGTTGTTACACTAAAGCAGGGGCTGGCAACTTTTTTGGCCGGGAGAGCCATAAATGCCACATTTTTTAAAATGTAATTTCGTGAGAGCCATACAGTGCTCACAGTGCCACTCCTGTTACAGTGCCTGAAAAAAAATTGACTTTATGGCTCCTGCAGAAAGAGCCATATCTGCCCCAGAGAGCCATATGTTGCTGACCCCTGCACTAAAAGAAGTAAGGGCTTAAAAAGGAAAAAATACACAGGATGTCCGAGTTGGGAGGGATCTTAAAAAAAAAAAAAAGTCAGGGCCAGGCAGTGCTTTAGATCATAGGATGTCAGAGAAGGGCCTAGAGATCACAGAGGGCATCTCGTTCAACCCCTTCGTTTTATAGTTAAAGAAAAGGAGACAGAGAGGAGCAAACTGACTTATCCAAGGTCAGCAAAATCGGTGGCAGACCTGAGAACTAAGTCTTGATTCCTGGAAAATATTCTTTTTTTTTTTTTTAATCAATCAATCATTTATTTATTTAGAAAAATTTTTTCCATGGTTACATGATTCATGTTCTTGCTCTCTCTCTCCCCCCACTCCCCCCATAGCTGATGTGCATTTCCACTGATTTCTTCATGTGTCATCAATCAAGACCTATTTCCATATTATTGATAATTGCACTAGGGTGGTCCCAAATCGTGGGATCAATCCATGTGTTCAAGCAGTTGTTTTTCTTCTGTGTTTCCCACTCCTGTAGTTCTTCCTCTGAATGTGAGTAGCATTCTTTTCCATAAATCCCTCAGAGTTGTCCTGGGTCATTGCATTGCTGCTAGCTAGTACAGAAGTCCATTACATTCTATTTTACCACAGGGTATCCGTCTCTGTGTACAACACTCTCCTGATTCTGCTCCTTTCACTCTGCATCAGTTCCTGGAGGTCATTCCAGTTCACATGGAATTCCTCCAGTTTATTATTCCTTTGAGCACAATAGTATTCCATCACCAGCAGATATGACAATTTGTTCAGCCATTCCCCAATTGGCAGGCATACCCTTGTTTTCCAGTTTTTTGCTACCACAAAGAGCACAGCTATAAATATGTTTGTACATATCTTTTTCCCTATGATCTCTTTGGCATACAAACCCAGCAATGGTATGGCTGGATCAAAGGACAGGCAATCTTTTAGCGCTCTTTGGGCATAGTTCCAAATTGTCACCTGGATAATATTCTTGTGCTTCATCATGATGCCTTATCGTGCCATTCCTTGAACCCAAGGATGTTCTCATTGGAACTGAGTGAATAAAGAAAGTAGCAGCAGAAAAGCTGAGTACCTCCACAAGAGATTCCCTTCTGCATTACTTTGAGGAAAAATATTCCTAGAGGTTCTCAAAGGAGAGGCAGGAACCCCAGGCATCATCCTGAAGGAAGGAAAGAAGAGCAACAGGGAGAAAGCAAAGGAGAGAAGAGAAATTTACATTCATCAAAATTGGGGAGGTTGGCATTTGTGCCTCAGTCCAATTTATTGATTACAGTAGAATGGAAGCTTCCAGAAGGCAAGAACTAATTTATTTTTGTTACATCCCTCTGGTACATTGAACATAGCAGATCTTTAATGAATGTTTATGGAATTATTGAATTGCTTAAAATGTTAGGTAGTAAACTGTTTGAGGGATAGGGTCAAGGTCAGAGTCTTGCTAGTCACCCCTAGAAACCTCCATCTATGATGACTTGCCCCAAATGTCATGGTAGGGTTGAGTGAATGGCTCGCCCATGTTCCTTTTCTTTTTAAAATCTTTCCTGTATGTCTCAGTATCAATTCTAAGAAAGAAGAGTTGTAAGGGCCAGGCAAACTGGATTAAATGACTTGCCCAGGTTCACACAGCTAGGAAGTATCTGAGGTCAGATTTGAGTCCAGGACCTCCCAACTCCAGATCTGGCTCTTTATCCCCTGTGCCACCTAACTGCCTCTGTGTGTTTATTTCTATTTACATAATTTGAGGTTTTGTGGCTTAAGGCAAAGAGTCAAAGGTCTTAGAGCCAGGAGACCTGAGTTTCAATCCTGGCTTAACTTCCTTCTCTCTAAAATATGGATAACAGAGAGGAAGAAAGAAAGAAAGAAAGAAAGAAAGAAAGAAAGAAAGAAAGAAAGAAAGAAAGAAGGAAGGAAGGAAGGAAGGAAAGAAAGAAAGAAAGAAAGAAAGAAAGAAAGAAAGAAAGAAAGAAAGAAAGAGAAAAAGAAAAAGAAAAAGAAGAAAGGATAATAGGAACAGTTAGACGGCTCAGTGGATAGAGCACCAAGCCTGAAGATGGGAGATCCAGCTATTCAGTTGCCTAGTCCTTACTGCTCTTGTCTTGGATACAATATACAGCATTGACGCTAAGATAGAAGGTAAGGGTTTATTTTTTAAAAATGGTACCAATACTGCCTATTTCATAGGGTTATCCAATCAATCAATCAATCAATCAATCAATTAATCAATCAGCATTTATTAAGAACCTATTACATGCTTGGCACTATGCTTGGTTCTAGAGATAGGAAAAGAAAAATGAGAGCCCCTGCCCTTGAGGATTTTCCATTCTATTGAAGGAAATGATATGCATTTATTTAAGTATAAATAAAACATTTGGGAAAGCCTCTAGGAGCAGGAGGTGTCAGGAAAAGCTCATGTAGGCAGCTGCCCTTGAACTTTAAGAAAGAACTTTGTAAACCTTGATAAGTCATCAGAACAGTGGCTATTACTTGGATATTTCAAGGGCTTGTAATGTCACCTATTGTAGAATTACAGTTATAGGGGGAGAGGCCCTTAAGTGATTTGTCCAAAATCAAACAGCCCACCAGTTTCAGAGGTGTATTTGAACCCAAGTCTTCTAGCATCTTATTCACTATGTCACGCTGTCTTTGTAGAGGTATCCACCAACCTAGAGCATCCTTCTTCCCCTTAACTAAGTGCCTTTTGAAAGTAGCTATGAGGCAGCTAGGGAGCTCAGTGGCTAAAGAGCTATGCTTGGAGCTGGGAGGACCTGGGTTCAAATAGACACTTCCTAGTTATGCGACTCTAAGCTAGTCTCTTTTTGTCTAACCTTTATGGTTCTTCTGTCTTGGAACTGAGACTAAGGGGAGCACTTAGATGGCTCAGTGGATTGAGAGCCAGGCCAGAAGTCAAGAGGACCTGGCTACTTTCATTATCATTCCAGTTTGGCCTCCGACACATCCTAGATGTGTGATCTTGGGCAAGTCATTTAACCCCCATTGCCTAGCCTTTACTGCTCTTCTACCTTGGAACCAATACACAATATTGATTCTAAGACAGAAGGTAAGGGTTAAAAAAGGGAAAAAAACTGATACTAATATAGAAAGCAAGGATTTTAAAATTTAAAAAAAAAAGAAAGAAAGAAAAAGAAAGCAGCCATGGCCAAATAATTCATCACTCATCTGCCAGCTTGATGAAGTCCCCTGGTCCTAGGACAAAAGAAATTTGTCTAGTCCTGAGGGCTGGGACTCTAGCTCCCACAAGGAGGTCAAAGTGAGTCATGGTCCTGCTGTGTCCACGTCGAATACAGTGTTCAGCTGTTATTTATTAAACTTAAAAGCCCCCTTTCTAACCTCCAGTAGCACTTGGCACCCACCCTTCACTTGGCATTGAGCCCACTGCTCTCATCTCTGGATGGCTAGTTCTTTACTGGTCATGGTCTGTCTCTCTTGCCTCGTTGTAAGACTACCTCTTATGCTTCCTCAGCTTCCCAGGGTCAAGGGCATATTGGGGAACTCACCAACCATCTGTGGATGGTGACAGTGATACCCCTCGACAGCCCAGGGCTGGCTCGCCTTCAGATTGTAGTTCCAGGAGCAGTCTGGCCAGCTGTGCTAAATTTCCCTTTGGGGAGACAAAGCATGATCTCATTGTTAGAATCAGAAGGGCCCTGAGTGACAGAATAGGGCAGCTCTTTCATTTTAGAGAAGAAATTGAGGCCTCTATGAGAAAAATAACTGTTTTAAGATCACACAGGAAGTTAATAGCAGAACCAAAGCTGCTTTTTTTGTTTTTTTGGAGTAAGGGTGATGGGGAAGAATTTAATTAGTGTGTGGAAACTTCCTATGTGGAAATTCCCTCCTTCCACCCATGCAAATGGGAAATTAGTCTGATACTTAAGTCAGAATATTTTAGACTAGAATTTTGAAGAACTAGAAGGGGCCAGAGGGGAGGGATCATGGGAACTAGACCTCCTCATCCGTCAGGCAACAGGCAAGGAGCATTTATTAAACACTATGTGTGTCAGGCATTCTGCTAAGCTCTGAAGGTACAAAGAAAGGCAGAAAGGTAACCCTTTGGGGCAGCTATTTGGCACAGTGGAGACAGTGCCAGGCCTGGAGTCAGGAGGACAGGGGTTCAAATCTCACCTCAGGTATTTCCTAGCTATATGACCCTGGGCAAGTCACTTAATCTCAGTTCCCTAGACCTTACTGCTCTTCCGTCTTAGAATTGATATTAAGACAGAAAATAAAGGTTTAAGAAAAAAAAAGGCTTTCCCAGTTTATTCCAGTGCCAATTTATCTTTCCTCTGTAGCTGGTTAAACCAGTACAAAGTCGTTTGTGTGTTCTCTCCCCATTAGACCCTGAGCTTCTAGAGACCAGGCAGGGACTTATTTATTTTTATTTTTCTAAAACCCTTACCTTCTGTCTTGGAGTCAATACTGTGTATTGGCTCCAAGGCAGAAGAGTGGTAAGGACAAGGCAATGGGGGTCAAGTACTTGCCCAGGGTCACACAGCTAGGAAGTGTCTGAGGTCAGATTTGAACCCAGGACCTCCCATCTCTAAACCTGGCTTTCAATCCACTGAGTTACCCAGCTGCTCCCCAGGCAGAGACTTTTTGGGGTTTTTGTTTATTCCTAACATTTGAAACAATGTTGGGCAAAAGGTACTGAATAAATGTAAATTGACTGATGGCCAGGGTTAGGGGAAGGGAATGAAATCACAGAGAATCATAGGGTCTGGGTTCCAATCCTGTCTCTGAAGTTTAGGCTGTGTAGACTTAGAGAAGTAAGTCACTTACCCACTCTGGGTCTCAGTTTCCTCTTTTGTAAAATGAGGAGATTGGATGAGGTGGCCTCTGAGGATCTCTTTCAGTTCCAGAGCTCAGATCCTATGAAAGTACTTTCTGGGAGAAAGTTAGTCCAAATACTATTATCCACATTTAATGGATACAAATATTGAGAGTGATTTCCCCAGGGTCAGCAGCTATAGTCAGTGGCCAAATAATTATCAGTGCTGGGAGCTTTTGACTCCCAAGTTCAGCTCTCTTTCTAGTATACTAGGATTGGGTGAGGGCAGCTAGGTGACTCAGTGGATAGAGTGACGGCCCAAGAGTCAGAAAGCCTCATGTTCCTGAATTCAAATCTTGCCTGAAATATTTACTGTCTGGGTGGCCCTGGGCAAGTCACTTAACACCTGTTTGCCTTAGTTTTCTCATCTTTTGGAGAAGGAAATGGTAAACCAGTCCAGTATCTTTGCCAAGAAAACCTCAAATAGGGCCAAGAAGAGTCAGACAGGATTGAACAACAACAAAAAGAACAGGGATGCTTTGCTGCCTTTGATGTTGGGAGACAGAGACAGACAGAGGCAGAGGCAGTGCCCTCAGAATTCAATTCAATTTATGGAGGGACACCCCCACCCCCAGCAAAAGAATCATCCCACCTCCACTCCAGGAGGCTGAAATGAAGACAGAACTGCCAGATTCAGTTTTCTTCCCCCAGCAGCTCTGAGGGAAGGGCGTTGGTAGCCTTCCTTGCCCAATGGAAGTTTCCTATATAGGAAAAAAAGGAAATGGGGGAATAGGGGCTGGACAGAGAGAGCCATTGGTCTCAGAATCTGTTCAGACTTTTTTTTTTGAGCTTGAGAATGGGAGAAGGAAGTAAATAGAACCAATTCTGCCCCCCCCCTCCATCCCCACTTTCTTCCCAGATACTAGTCTCCCAGCTCCCCCTCTTGGGACTTCCAAAGGGGCTGATAGAGGGCAGGGGTGGGCAAGGGGAAGGGGAGGCAGTCTTTGAGGAAGTGGTTCAGCAGCTGGCATGGTTCAGGCTCAGGGGCTAGGGAACCCTCAGTTAGAGCAAGGTTGGGCTCCCTGCATCAGCTAACGCCCTAGTGGAACTCTCATATGTTTCTAAGATAGTTTCGGTTTGGGCTGCTTTCATTATCCTTCCAGATCCTTGTGCTGCAAGGTAACAGTGGGACATTGGCCAAACCCTTCCCTTCCCTTCCCTGGACTTCAGGTTCTCTATTTGCAGAGGAAGGTGCTGGATTCCCGGATCTAAAGGCCCTTTCTGGCTCCAAATCCTGGGATCCCATCTGGCCCCAGCCTTCAGCTGGGCAGGGCTTTTTGGAGGTGCATTCCTGAGCAGGGAGGGGCTCCCCATGAAGGAAACCAGTCAGAATAATTCATTCTTGATAGGCCTGCAGTCTAGTCTCCCTGGAGCTGAGGAAAGGACGCTTTCAGGGGAGGAAATAGTTGTGGTGAGACAGATGATGGGGCAACTTCACAGGATCTGGGTGGAAAACTCCTTTGGTGTCTGATGTTTCCTGGCTGTGGAAGCCAGAGCCCAGCTACCAAAAAGGGGGTCACAGTCATAGACTGTTGGGGCTGAGGGAGGGACCATGCAGCCCAACCCCTTCATTTTACAGAAAGGGAAACTGAGAGCCATCAAAGAGGAGGGGCACACAGACAATGAGTGGAGCAGAATGGAAACTGAAAGTGAGGCTCCTGAACCTTAAGGATAATTAGAGCTCGCATGTCAACAAGGCAGCCCAAGAAGTGGGCATCGAGAATATCAATATTGTTAGTTCAATTCCCAGGACCTTCCAATGAGAGCTGGAAGAAACCTTAGGGCTCCTTGATTCTCCCCCCCTTCCCCCCCCCCCCCAAAAAAAAAAAAAGAGGAGGCAACTGTGCTTTAGTGGATTGAGCTCTACCTGAAGTCATCCAGCTGACTTGGAATTGGAACCCAAGTTTTTCCTGACTCCAAATCCAGCATTCTGTCCACTAGGTCCGACTATTTCTTTAATTCCATTCAGCAAGCATTTATTAAGTATCTGGGGTAGCTGGGTGGCACAGTGGATATAGTACAGGGCCTGGAATCAGGAAGACCTGAGTTCAAATACAGCCTTAGATACTTAATAGCTGAGTGATCCTGGGCAAGTCGCTTAACCTTGTTTGCCTCAGTTTCCTAATTTTTAAAGTGAGCTAGAGAAGGAAATGGCACTCTAATAGCTCTGCCAAGAAAATTCCTTGGATTCTGTTACACAGAGCTGGACATGACTGAACAACAACAAAAGCAAGGTACTATGCTTGGAGCTCTCCTAGCCTTTTCTTGGAGTTATCTATCAAGGACCAGGCAGAACTGATGTTATTCTGGGCTCAAAGGGATACCAAGGCAAACACAAAGTAGGTTCTATTCTCAACAAGCTTACATTCTTTTGGGGGCAGCTAGGTGGCTCAGTGGATGGAGAGCCAGGCCTGGAGACAGGAGGTCCTGGGTTCAAATCAGGCCTCAGACATTCCTTGGCTATGTGACCTTGGGTAAGTCACTTGATCCCCATTGCCTAGCCCTTACCTCTCTTTTGCCTTGGAACCAATGCACAGTATTAATTCTAAGATGGAAGGAACCCCCACCCCTTTTTTTAGAGAAGCTTACATTCTATTGGAAGGAATATAACAAATATACAGACTACCAAATATAGAATAAACATATATCAGAAGGGAGGGTAAAAGAGCCCACTTTGGGGAGGGAAAAGTTAGAATAAGAAAAGGCTTCCTGAAGAGAGAGGTATTGAGTTGTCTTGAAAGGAAATCCAGGGATACCAAGAGACAGAGGTGAGGAGGTAGAGCATTGTAGGCCTGGGGTGAAGATGGGGGCCTTTCTGTGAAAAGATATGGAGAAGGGGAAGTTAGGTGACTCAATGAATAGAGAGCCAGGCCTGGAGTCCAGAGGTCCTGGGTTCAAATCTGACCTCAGACACTTCCAAGCTGTGTGTCTCTGGGCAAGTCATTTAACCCTCATTGCCTGGCCCTTGCCACTCTTCTGTCTTAGAACCAATACATAATATTAATTCTTAGATGGAAGGTTTTTAATGAGCATATGGAGGAGGGTAAGCTGTAAGAAGACTGGAAAAGTAGGAAGGAAGGGTGACCACGGGCAAGTCACCTAACCCGAGTTGCTTAGCCCTTACTGCTCTTCTGCTTTGGAACTAATTCTCAGTTCTGATTTTTAGACAGAAGGTAAGAGTTTGAAAAGAAAAAAAAAGAAAAGGCATGGAGATGATGGAGGTAGAAGGTGGAATGTCCTGGAAGGGAAGGGCACAAAAGATGTAGAGAGGAAATATGGCTTGCCTGTCATCACGCAGGGAGCCAGTCAGTCAACAAACATTTATTAAACACTTAGCATGTGCCACACACTAGTAATGTGTGCCAGGGCTGGGACTAGACCTCAAGTCTCCTGATTCATGATGATAATAATGATAATGATAATAATAATAATAATAATAATAATAATAATAATCTTTCACTCAAGTCCTTTTCCGGTGTCATGAAGATAATCTTGGAATACCAGTGAACATAAGCTCAAACTCTGGCAGGTTCTTCCAAGTTGGAAAAGCTTCAGGAATAGGACTGGCACAAACTGGTGGCCTTCCTAAGTGTGGAATGACTTACCTTCTATATTTGTTGTTTTTGTTGAGTTGTGTCTGATTCTATGTGACCCCATGGACTTTGTTTTTTTGGCAAAGATACTGGAGTACTTTGCCATTTCCTTCTCCAGTGTGTCCCTATTTTCATTATATGAGGAACTGAGGCGAACAGGGGTTAAGTGACTTGCCCAGGGTCACACAACTATGAAGTACCTGAGACCAGATTTTGAACTCATATCTCTCTGAGTCTAGCATGATGCTGCATCCACTATATCACCTATAAACTGGCTTCAAATATGAAATTCTCTGCTTTTTAAGCCTTTCATAACCTTCCTTACTGCCTTTCCAGTCTTCTTACAGCTTACCTTCCTCCATATACTCATTAAAAACCTTCCATCTAAGAATTAATATTATGTATTGGTTCTAAGGCAGAAGAGTGGCAAGGGCCAGGCAATGAGGGTTAAATGACTTGCCCAGGGACACACAGCTTGGAAGTGTCTGAGGTCAGATTTGAACCAAGGACCTCCTATCTCTAGGCCTGGCTTTCTACCCACTGAGCCCACCTGCCTACCCCAGTCCATATACTCTTTGATCCAGTGACATTGGGGCTCCTTGTTTTCCTCAAACAAGACACTCCATTTCTGGAGTCCTTATCATTTTCAGTTGCTGTCCTCCCATGCCTAGAATGCTCTCCCTCCTCATCTAGAGCTACTGGTTTCCCTGGCTTCTTTCAAGTCCTTGCTAAAATCCTACCTTCTGTAAGAAGCCTCTTTTGACCTCCCTTAATAGCAGTGCCTTCTCCAAGTTATCCTATATGTATCTTTGATGTTTAGTTGTTTTTACAATTATGTCTGACCCTTTGTGACCCATTTTGGGGTTTTCTCGGCAAAGATACTGGAGCAGCTGGCCATTTCCTTCTCTAGCTTATTTTACAGGTGAGGAAACTGAGGCAAATAGGGTTAAGTGACTTGCTCAGGGTCACACAGCTAGGAAGTATCTAAGGTCAGATTTGAACTCTGGAAGAGGAATGCAGGCCTGGCACACTGTGCCACCCAGCTGCCCTTATTTGTGTATTGTTTTTGTCACGTCATATTCCCCCATTATACTGTGAGCTCCTTGAGAGCAAGAACTGATTTTTTGGTTTGTTTTTAATCCTTTCTTTGGGTCGGTAGCACTTAGCACAGTGTCTAGCACATTATAAATGCTCAATGACCCGACTCGATTAGGAATTAAAGAATTTGCTAGACAGGACGACCCATGAAAGAGATTTAAAAAACCCCAACAAAACAAAAACCACAAACTAGCTTTCAGATCCATGCACAGTGACCGTGTGAGTGATAGAGTAGTGAGAACCCCGGCAGGAAGTGCACAGAATCACAATTTTTAGACCATCTAGCACCATCAGTTTAGTTGCTCTCTATCTAAGAGCTCTTTGTCCAACAAACAATGAGTCGGTTCCTGGCTGGAGGAAGTAAACGTCATTCTTATTGACATTTTGGCTGTAAATGAAACCAGAAGATTTACAGAAGCTGCAGAGAATGAAGGATGTCTTTCCAGCTTTTCCTTGGGGCTGTGCATCAGGGATTGGGCAGAGCTGATTTCCTTCTGGGCTCAGACAACAAGGACCATCCTGTAGTGGGTGGGACCCTCAGTTGTCTCAGCTTTGCAATGCTTGTGAGAAGCAGAAACAAACATTACTCTGCTGATGGATGATTGCCACTTATGCACCAACCTCTGGAAAGGAGGAGAAATCAGCATAACAATCCCCATTTTTATAGAGCTTTGAGTTTTTTTTTTTTAAACCTTACCTTCAGTCTTAGAATTGATATAGGCTCTAAGGCAGAAGAGTGGTAAGGGCTGGGTAATTGGGGTTATGTGACTTGCCCAGGGTCACACAGCTAGGAAGTGTCTGAGGTCTTGATTCTAGGCGTGGCTCTTTATCCACTGAGCCACCTTAACTGCCCTGAACTTTGAGTTTTGCAGAGTATTTTCTTCCCAATAACCAGGTAAAATAGGTAGCCCAAGTATTATCATTCCCATTTTACCAAGGGATCCCATTGAAGGGAGGGAGGGGGTGTACACCAATGAAATGGCAAAACTGGGGTTGGAAACCACCAGAATTCCTCTTTCTCCTGCTTTTGTGTAATTTCCTTTCTAGTACCCTGCAAGTCACGTCACATTTAAAGCCTTCTTCTAGTATTTGAAGGGCTGTTTTGCAGAAGAACAAATAGATTTTGTGTAGTTTGGCCCTAGGTGAAAATGACAGAACTATGAACCAATAGGGGCTCAGGTGGGGGGGGGGTGGCAGTGGTGGTGGTCATTTACAGGAGGCAGCTTTTTAGCTAAATATAAGGAAAAACTATTCAAAATCTCCCATTTTGCCAATGAGGAAATTGAGGCACAGAGAATTAAGTTGGCTAGTCCACTGTCAAATAGCATTTTCCCTTGAAGAGCTTCCATTTTACCAAGATGATTATACCACATTCCTTCCAGGATACTGACATCTTGTGGGAGAGGGGAAAGAGGACACTTCCTTCCCAGAGGACACCTTTGAGGGGCTTCTGGGAAGGGTCAGAGTGAGCCTTGTGCTCGGCTTTTCCTGACTCCATCCAGATCCAGTACTCCATCCACCCGCCACCCACTGCTACCTTTTTGGAAAGGCTTGAGCTCTAGGTCCCTAGGGACAGACCAAATGGCTTGTGTTCTGAGGTCAGCTTGGATCAGTTCAAGTTTGAGGAGTTCATCATCAGGATGATGGCAGGAGGATGAATTTCTGGCCACAGGAGCTCTGAAAGGCCATCTGTTAAGTGCCACGTGGTTTGCTCTCTGTGGTGATGAAAGAACTTCTCAAGCCAAAACCTTGAGGAAGCTCTGTGGTACAGAGGAAAGAGTGTTGGACCTATAGTCAGGAAGACCTGAGTTCAGATCTAGCCTTAGACACTTAATAGTTGTGTGACCATGAGCAAGCCACTCAGTCTCTATTTGCCTCAGTTACCTCAACTGTAGAATGGGGATAATAACACCTACCTTTATACACGCTCTATGGGTTGCGTGAGGGTAGTAGGAGACAGTGTTTATTAAAAGAAGTTTTAGCACAGTGCTCAGCACATAGAAGGTACTTCATGTCCATTCTCTTCCCATTCCTTTGGCTGTGAGGCATCTCCCACTATCTCAACCACAGAAACATGCACACAGTAGGTTGGCCACTCATAAATGATGAATCACTCACTGAACGGTTCTCCATTTCTATTCTCCTGCCCCTAAGGTGGGTAGCCATGGTGGATACCATGGCCAAGCTGTTGACATTGATAACTGAGACTAAAGCGAATTGTCTCAGCCCACAGCCACATCTCCAGGAACCACAATCCAATTTTGAATGGGATTGATGAAGCAAATGAGGAACCATGCTCTTCCGGAACTCAAAGTGGGGGGAGTCGGTTTCTGGCTGAGGAATGAGGGAAGGTTTCAAGAGGGTGGTGGCTCTATCTGGAAGCATTTTGACAGGTAGGAATCATAGACCCAGAAAAGAAGACTTGAAGAAGAAGGTCCCCCCACCAAAGTCCTTGGTATTAGAAAAACAGTTCACCATCAGACTATAAGGCTTTATCAGTGGAATTGACCTTAAAGAAGATTCAGTACCACCTGATTACTGTAAAGACCATGGGACTTTTCCATTTGACTTCCAGCTGAAACTTCTTCTATGTGTTGTCTCCTCCTTTAGAACGTGAGTTCCCTGAGAGCAAGGACTGTCTCCTATCTTTCTTTCTTTGAACCCTTATCTTCAGTCTTAGAATCGATATTAGGTATCAGTTCCAAGGCAGAAGAGTACTAAGGGCTAGGCAGTGGGGGATTAAATGACTTGGCCAGGGTCATATAGCTAGGAAGCGTCTGAGGCCAGATTTGAACACATGTCCTCCTGTCTCCAGGTCTGCCTCTCTATCTACTGAGACAGCTAAGTGTTCCTCCAATTTCTATTGTGCTGTATTCCCAGAACCTTAGCATGTAGTAAGCACATAATAAATGTTCATTCATTCATTCATTCATTCATTTATTTATAGACTTTAGGGCTAGAAGCAATAAGCTATCTCTCCTCTCATTTTACAAATGAGGAAACAGACCCAGAGAGGGAAAGGGACTTGCCCAAAGTCACAAATCTATTAAATATCAGAATTGGCATTTGAACTATTGTGCTAAAAGGAATAAAGAACTGGAGGAATTCCATGTGAACTGGAACAACCTCCAAGAATTGAAGCAGAATGAAAGGAGAAGAACCAGGAGAACATTGTACACAGAGACGGAAACACTGTGGTACAATTTAATGTAAAGGACTTCTGTACTAGCAGCAATGCAATGACCCAGGACAACTCTGAGGGACTTATGAAAAAGAAGAACACTATTCACATTCAGAGGAAGAATTGTGGGAGCAGAAACAGAAGAAAAGCACCTGCTTGATCACATGGGTCGATGGGGATATGATTGGGGATGTAGACTCTAGATGATCATCCTAGTGCAAATGTTAATAATATGGAAATAGGTCTTGATCATGACACATGTAAAAGCCAGTGGAATTCCTCATTGGCTACAGGAGGGAGGAGGGAGGAAGGGAGGGAAAGAATATGAATCATGGAACCATGGAAAAATATTCTAAATTAATAATTAAAAAAAAGAATTAGCATTTGAAGCCAGGCCCTCTGACTCTAAATCTGGGAATGAGTCATTCTAAGCAGAGGGAACCTTGTAAACAAAGGCATAGAATGGAGGAAACTTGGGAACTACAGAGGGAACTATTGAGGAGGGAACTTTATAAACAAAGGCTGAGAAATGTGGGGTGAGTATACAGAAAGGTGAATAGTCCATTTTGGCTGGGGTACAGATAACCTGTAAAGAAGCAATGGGAGACGAGGGCCAGGATGACCATTTGGGGCTTGCCTGTAGAGGGTTTTGAATGCCAAAATTCCATTAAATTGTGAGCCCCTCCAGGGCAGGGACTCTGGTTAGCCAGAACCTGGAAGATGGCAGGCATTTGTTTTTTGTTTATTGATGGACAGACTACTAGACTGAAGGTCTGAAAATTGAGTCATCAAGGCATGAGGGGGGGGGCATAGAATGGGGGTCAGAGCTGTCATCTCTAAATGTTGCTTGGATGTTAGTTGAAGATCCTGAGTTTTTTGAGGATACTCTCATCTTTTCCCACAGGGCTGGGTTGAATAGCTGGCTTCAGCAAACCTACTTTTCCTGTCTGATCACTCACTAAATCACTTTATATACTCATACTGTTCCCTACCCCCACTCCCTAGAAAGACAGCATGGTATAGTGGGAAAAGGATTCATATTATAGCTAGAAAACTTGAGTTCAAATTTGGCCTCAGGCACTCACTAGCTATGTGATCTCAAGCAAATCATTTAATCTCTGCTTCTGTTTCTTCATCTGTAAAATGGATTTCATAATTTTTATACTAGATCTCTCATAGGGATTTCACAAGAAAAGTCTTTCATAAGCCTTAAAGTCCTATAGAAATGGAGATTATTATTATTATCGAGTCTCCTCTCTTGACATGTTGCCTCGGTTAGGTGGTTGTTCAGTTGTGTCTGACTCTTGGTCATGGAGTTTTCTTGGCAAAGATACTAGAGTGGGTTGCCATTTCTTTTAGTGGATTAAGGCAAACAGAGGTTAAATGACTTGTCCAGGGTCATGCAGCTAATAAGTGTCTGAATTTAGGGCTTTCTGACTCCAGGCCCAGTGCTCTATCCATCATACCACCTACCTGAGGAAACTTCCATCCTGATACTGATTAGCAATGTCTGCAATTTAATATTTTAAAGAGTTACTGGACATAGGAAGTTTCCTCAGAGTGAGTTCCTTATACCAATAAAGGCTTAGCTATAAAACTAATTTATTAGCTGCTTAGTAAATATTTATTTAATAAAATCAGATTTAATGCTTCCCAGGGAAATGAGTCTTGAAATGCTACGAGGAGAATAGAGGAGCTTGGTGTACATAAGAAGGGAGCCTAGAGAGGTCACAGAGAGACACACCAGAGCTGGGGCTGACTTTAGGCTAAAAGTCTACTCTAAACCAAAGATGACACTCAGAAAGGCGTGTTGTACTGGAGGCAGAAAACCTGGCTCCACGTTCGAGCTTTACTACTCACCTGACTATTCATTTTGACTGGTACGCCTAGGTGATGAGGACTTGTTTCTCTCTATTGCACACCCTCATAATTGGACTATTGCAAGAAACTGCTGGTGGGTCTGCCTGCTTCAAGTCTTTCCCCATTCCAATACATCCTCCATTCAACCACCAAAAAGGATTTTCCCAAAGTACAGTTCGAACTGTATCAACCCCCTCCCCGCCTCAATAGACTCCTATGTCTCCTTATCTCCTCCAAGTCCATAAAATGCTCCGTTTGCCATTCAAAGCCCTTTATAAACTGCTGGAGTTGGGTGGATGCAGATCGAAGCATACTATCTTCCACGTCAGTGTATTTAAGGTTTTATTTGGGGATTTTGGTTATATGTGAGTTTGCTCTTACAACAATGACCAACAGGGAAGTGTGTTTTGCATAAGAATAAAAATTAAATTAAATTTGGAAAAAAAACCCCAACTCTTTATAACCTGGCCCCCTTCCTGCCTTTCTAGTTTTCTTATTCTTTACTTCCTGACATGTACTATTCGTACTATTTGATCTGGTGACACTGACTTCCTGGCTATCCTGCAAACAAGACACTCCATCTCTTGGCTCTGGGCATTTTCTCTGGTTTGAGCGCTCTTCCTCTCCTGTGACAACTACTGACCTTGCTGGCTTCCTTTAAGTCCCAGTTAAAAATCCTTCTTCTCTAGCAAGCCTTCTCTACTTGTTCTTAATTGTAGTACCTCTCCTCTGTTAAATATTTCCTATTTAATATGTAATATATTATATCTAATATATGACATGCCTAATATATATGTATTTATACATTTATTTGTAATATTTGTTGTCTTTTCCATTTGACTGTGATCTCCTAGGGCAAGGACTGTCTTTTGCCTCTTTTTTGATATCCCTGGTTCTTTGCAAGCATATGGTAAGGCCTTAGTAAATGTTTATTGACTGACTCCATCTGGTAATTTGATAAAATGTTTCCTGAATTTGAATTTCACAGAAACACAGACTCTTAGAGAAAGGAAAGGACATCACAGGATATCTACCAACTCCTCAAGAATTCCTTCTACAAGATGTCTGACAACTGGTCACTGAGAGAGATAAAACCCCCTTTTTAGGTTGCTAAAGAGAGAAAAGATTCTGGGAAGATGAGTCTCCATCATGTTCTTTTCTACTAAAGACTTCAGGGAATTTCCCCCTGGGACTGTATGTTGGTTGATCTGAATTATCTTGCTCCCAATGGAAGAGTTCCTTTGCTATGAATTGTCTGATATATACATTCTATGTATATTTTCTTTAATTTCTGTTTTGCTATCAACTTGAATAAATGGGTGCCTTTGCTACTGGCTATGTGTGTTCATTGTGGAATTACCATTTGGTGGGAAGGAAATCAAGTTTTGAATAAAAAGCTTGAGTCCTTTTCCTCCCACTAATGAATAGCAATGAGAAGTTTAACTTGAACCTGAAAACCATCTCCCAGTGACTAATAATATTTAAGGGAGTAAACAGATGTAATTCTAGCTGGGTAGCCCCTTTGTCTGAGAAGAGAGAGTGGCCATACTTCTGGCCTCAAAATCTTGCTTCTTTTTCTTGAAGGAAATAGTTTTTCTAAGGGAAGGATTGGGGGAGAAGAGGCTAGAGATGTCTATTCTACCTCCCTTCAAGCCACACAATGATACCTCATGCTACATGTTGGGGGACAGCCTTGCCACAAATATAGAAAGTGTATAAATATTATTATTGAATACTTATTTCACTATTTCTTTGTCAGGATGTTTTTCTTTACATAAAACAGGGAAACTTTCTCTCAACAGTTTCCACACCTATTGTTCCTAGTTCTATCCACTTGGACCAAGCAGAACAAATCTAACTGCTCTTCCACATGACAGCCATTCAGATATTTGAAGAATAACCATGACTCCCAGATCTACAGAGCCAGCCCTCACCTCTCTTTTAAGCTTATTTTTCACTTGGTAGAAAGATCACTGGCTTTGAAGTCAGAGAACCAGGGTTCCAATACTTTTTTTCTGTCATTTATTACCTATGTGTCCTTGGGCAAGCTGTTTAACTTATCTGTCCTCAGTCTCCTTATTCAATAAAAGAATTGGTCTAGATTGCCTCTTGGGTCCCTTCCACCTCTAAATCTATGATTCAATGACTTGCCAACTGCCTGGTAGACATCTCTACCTGGATGATCTATAGGCATCTCAAGTTCAATAATCTAAAATGGAACTCATCCTCTTCTATTCCTTAGCCTTTCAGACTTAATAAATAGTATTTCCTTTTATAGACTTTACAGTCCAGTCAAACTAATATACTTTTTGTCCCTAATATATGACACTCTAACTCCTTTTTCCATGCATTTTAGTAAAGTTGTCCCCTGTGCCCAGAATGTAGTCCTCCTTTGTCTCTACCTCTTGGATTCCCTAGGTTTTCTTCCTTCCCTCCCTCCCTCCCTTCCTCCCTTCCTCCCTTCCTCCCTTCCTCCCTTCCTCCCTTCCTTCCTTCCATCAATATTGATTTTTAGGACAGAAGAGTTGTAAGGGCTTAGCAATTGGGGTTAAGTAATTTGCCCAGGGTCACAAAGCTAGGAAGTGTCTGAGGTCAGATTTGAACCCAGAACCTCCCATCTCTGGGCCTGGCTCTCAATCCACTGAGCTACCTAGCTGCCCCCTAGAAACAGGTTTTTTTTTTAACAATTGCTTTCTGACCTTTTGCAATCCAAATTCTTTCCCTCCCTCCCTCCTTTCCCATCTCCCCCTTCCCAGGTGGAAAACAATCTGTTATAGGTTATTCCAGTGCTGTCACTGTCAAATGCTGTCAATACAAATTTCCCTCATGTTGTAAAAGAAGACATACATCACATAAACAAGAACAAATTCATGAGGGAAATAAGGCAAGAAATGGCATGGTTTAATCTACATTCATACTCTGACAGTTCTTTCTATGGCTGTGGATTGTGTTTTTCATCATGAATCCCTTGAGGTTGTCTTGGGTCCTTGCTTTGATGATGATACTTTAGTCCTTCACAGCTGATCCTTGTACAATATTTTTGTTACTATATACAATGTTCTTCTGGTTCTGTTCGCTTCATTTTGTATTAGTTCATACAAATCTTTCCAAGTTTTTCTGAAATCATTCCATTTGTCATTTCTTATGGGGAAATAGTATTCCAGTCCAATCATACCACAACTTGTTCAACCATTCCCCATGGATACCCACCTCAGTTTCCAATTCTTTGCCCTACAAAAAGAGCTGCTATAAATATTTTTGTACATATACGTCCTTTTCCTTTTCCTTTTATCTCTTTGGTATTTAGATCTAGTAGTGGTATTGCTGGGTCAAAGGGTATGGGATGCATAGTTTTATAGCCTTTTGGACTTGGTTCTAAATTGTTCTCCAGAATGGTTGTATCAGTTCGCATCTTCACCAACAGTGTAATAGTGTTCCAATTTTCCTACATCCTCTCCAGCATTTATCATTTTCCTTTTTGGTCATATTAGCCAGTCTGATAGGTATAAGGTGTTATCTCAGAGTTGTCTTAATTTACATTTCTGTATTCAGTAGTAATTTGGAGCACTTTTATATGACTATGGATAGTTTTGATTTCTTCATCTGTGATCTGCCTATTTATATAGCCTTTGACCATTTATCAATTGGGGAATGACTTATATTCTTACAAATTTACTTTAGTTTACTATATATTTGAGAAATTAGGTCTTTGCTAGAGATACTTGCTGTAAACTTTTTCCCCTAGTAATTTTTTCCTTTCTAATCTTGGTTGCATTGGTTTTGTTTGTACAAACCCTTTTTAATTTAATGCAGTCAAATTTTATATCTCATATTGTTCTCTATGTCTTGTTTGTTCATAAATTCTTTCCTTACTATAGGTCTGATCGGTAAACTATTCTGTGTTTCCCTAATTTGTTTATGTTATCACCATTCTTTCAAGATCATGTATCTATTTTGATTTTATCTTGCTATATGGTATGAACTATATATACCTAGTTTTGGCTATACTGTTTTCCAGTCTCCCCAGCAATTTTCATCAAATAGTTCTTTTTCCAAAAGCTTGACTCTTTGGGTATATCCAATACTACATTACTATGGTTTTTATTAATGTGTTTTGATTTCCTAATCTATTCCACTAGTTCTCTATTTCTTAGCTAGTACCAGATTGTTTTGATGATTACTGCTTCTTCTTTTTTAAACCCTTATCTTCCATCCTAGAATCAATACAGTGTATTGTTCCTAAGATCGAAGAGTGGTAAGGGCTAGGAAATAGGGGTTAAGTGACTTGCCCAGGGTAACACAGCTAGAAAGTGTCTGAGGCCAAATTTGAACCTAGGACCTCCTGTCTCTAGACCTGGCTCTCAATCCACTGAGCCACCCAGCTGCCCCTGATGATTACTGCTTCTGGTATGGCTAGATCTCTGTCTTTCATAGTTTTTTTCATTAAGTCCCTTGATATCTTTGACCTTTTGTTCTTCTAGATGAATTCTGTTATTACTTCTTCCCTGGGCTCTTTCAAACCTTTGATTAAGTGCCATTTTCTACATGAAGATTTCTTAATTGTTACTACCTCCTTTACCCCAGAAACTGCCTTGCATTTGTTTTCTATTTATGTTTGTAGCTATGAAATTGGGGCTTATAAAGCACACTGGATTGATGTTACCCATGACAGCTTCCAAAAAGGTGTGATGATGAGTAAAACTTCGCAATTTGGAGCGTGTGTGTATGTTCTATAACTAGTCCTGGTCCATGAACCATTGGTGAAGGGATAACTGTTGATTGGCTGTGTAGCCACTACATTCAAGAGGCACTGAGTGGTCAAATGGAAGAGTTGATCCTCATTACTGAGCCAAGTCAAGAACTGATGGAAGCCTTCACTGAGGAGAGAAGCCTTCGGTCTTCCCACTGGGGCCACCACAATGTAGTCCATGAACACATGGCTCTGCTCTTTTATCTTTTGCCGTTAGGTCTATTCTTTTTTATTTTAAGTTGATAGAGTATTGAATATAGCGATGACCTTATGAGCTTTGAAAGATCAGAATGGTGAGTCATTGATATCAAGGAACTGGTACTGGCTAAGAAATAGAGTGGTGGACTAATGACCATAACAATTTAGTGTTTAATAAACTCAAAGATCTCCACAACATGTCTTACCTTTAATCCCTTCTATTCACTCAAAAGACTCCAAGCTTTAGGGACAAGAATGTACTACTTGCCAAAAACCGCTGGAAAAAAATTGAAAACAATATGGCAGAAACTAGGTATAAATCAATATCTCATACTGTATAATGAGTTAAGATCAAAATGGATACATGATTTAGACATAAAGGGTGCTACCATAAGTGGATTGGGGGAGCATGGAATAGTTTACCTGACAGATTTATAGATAAGGGAGGAATTTATGATCAAACAAATAAATAAATGAAATTAAAAAAAAAAAAGAAAGACTTAGCTATTCTCAGCAATACAATCATCCAGGACAATTCTGAAGGACTCATGACAAGGACTGCTATCCATCTCCAGGAAAAGAATTGTTGCAGTTGTAAAGCAGATCAGAACATACTATTTTTCACATTCATTTATCTGTGTTTTTGTTTTGGAGTTTTGGTTTTAGATGAGTATTCTCTACAACAATGACTGATATGGAAGTATGTTTTACATAGTAATATATATAAAATCCAAATCAAATTGCTTACCATCTCTAGGAGGGGGAAAGAAGGGAGGGAAGGAGATGATTTGGATCTTATAATTTCAAAAAACCTGTGTTGAAAATCGTTATTACATGTAATTGAGAAAATAAAATATCTTAATAAAATAAGTGACTTGCCCAGAGTCACATATATAGGAAGTATCTGAGGTGAGATTTGAACCTAAGACTTTCTGACTTTGGACTCAGTTCTCAATCCACTGAATCACCTAGCTGCTACCACAACTGGGTTGTTTTTTTTTTAAGGGACATACCCACCCTTTAGTCATGGAGTAAAAGGATGGCAGGAAATGAACAACAGTGGCTGCAGTGGGGAGATAACCTTACCTTGAATTTAATGAGCTAAGCCCAAAATAATTATTGGCATAGGAACAACATATAAAAGGTAAAAAAAAAAAAGTGAAAAAGAGAAATTTAAAGGAGAAACTGAAAGGAATAAGAGAAAGGAGGGTTGGGTTTTCTCCAAGAACTGAGAGATCAAGGAAGTGCATTAGGTCCTGGAAGGCATCTTAGAATGGATGGGGCAGGAGCTAAATGGTGGACCTACCTATTCAAGTACTGAGGGAAATATCTCCCAAAAGGTCTGCTTTTCCCCCAACTTCCTCTGACTATATCTGTGCATAAGAGACAATATGATATACTCTACTCACCTCTTTTACCCAAATGTTTCCTGTGTCTTGGTTTTCCCTCAGACATAAAGAGGTAAGCATTAGCTGGAGGTCAACCAGATTTTAAATTAGGGTAAAGAATGTTATTTTCCTAATTTTCTACTTGATATTGATTAACTTTTAAAATTGGATATTTACTTTGAAGATATGGCAATAAAAAGTACAAATACCTACTTCTTTCACTGTCCATCCCACCCCCAATACCCTCAGGGCATCCTCTTCCCTGTACCATTTTTTTCTCTGGGGAGAATGGGCTCAGACTTACAAAGCTCTTACAAAGCATTAACTTCCACCCAGTTCACATCCAAATGTGGCATTGATCCTTTGAGTTATTGTGATGATATTGATAACTTTTGGTCTGATAAAATAGAGGAAGGGAGCATGTAGACACGAAGGCCATCATATTGCCCCTAGGTTAAAAAATGAGCTAATAATTATACCAGGCTGTGGCTGCCTGAATCTCCAGAGAGAAAGAGGGTAAGGAGAAGAGAGGAATTTGATAAAAGATGGTATCTTAGATCACCCTCTCTGCCCACCTCCCCATAGCAGATAGGAAAACCCTGGGAAGGATTCAGCTCTACCATTATCCATCAGGGAGGAGGGAGAAGAAAGGGTCAAGTACCAGCCAGCCAACAATCCTCCCCAGTGTCATCTATTCTTATTTCTTTATGTTTTAAAGATGTCCTTTTTCTCCCAGTAGAAAGTAAGTTCTTTGAGGTCAGGGACTGTTTTTTATTTTGTCTTCATATTCCTAGGAACTTGTACATAAGAGACACTTAAATAAATAAATACTTGTTGGGTTGAGTCTAGTTGGATGGATGTATTACCCTGAATCTTCTCTTTTCCAGGTCAAGTATCCTTTAATCCTCCAAACAATTCTTATACAGTTTGATCTCTAATCCTCTACCCTTCATGGCTGAAACTCTGGACAGGAGGAAGTCTAACTTCCTTACCTGTCTCCATTCCCAAACCTTTTGGGTCCCCTCCTCTTTATTTATTCCCTCTCGATGTTTGGGGATTATAGACTTAATCCTCCTGGCCTCCCTATTGACTGAGTGGCATTGGGTGGCGCCATCTGTTTTTCTTCCTTTACTGCTCCTTGGCCCATTTTGTTGTGTAGAATTGCATTGTGCAATCTCCTAGGCAAAGACCCAAGGGAATCCATTGCCCAGAGAATGCATCTCCACTCCCCAACCCCCATCAGTCCCCAAATATCACAAACTGATATAACTAATAAATGTCAGAGCTGAAAGAGGCCTTTGTCCTAAGCTAGTTTAACCTCTTCGTTTCACAGAAAAATAATTTGTTAAAGGTCAAACAGTTAGTAAGCTGGTAGGAGAGAAGAGATTGGATCTCATATCTTCTCCATCAGTACCCAGAGAACTCCCATAAGCAATAAAAACTTTCCTTGCACTTTTATAGCACTTTGAAGTTTATAAAATGCTTTCCTCACAAGAATCCTGTAAGTAAGTAGTACAAAATTTCATTCCCATTTTATAAATAAGGAATGAGGGGCCCAGAGAAGGAAAATGGCTCACCTGAGGTCCATAAAGCAAGTTAAATATCAAAGCCAAGGTCTTGTGACTCTGCATTCAGTGCTGTGTGATAGGAATAGTCACTGTATTTCAGAGTTCACATTCTAATTGGGGGAGATAATATAGAAAAGGTAGTACACCTTTAGGGCTGAGAGCAAGACCCAGCAGGTGGTTGATTGAGGGTCTAGGTCAGCTAGCAATGCCTTAGAGCAGGGGTCAGCAATGTATGGCTCTGGAGCCATATCTGGCTCTTTTGAGGGCCAGGTATGGCTCTTTCTGCAGAAGCCATAAAGTCCATTTTTTTCAGGCGCTGTTACAGGAGCGGCACTGTGAGCACTGTACGGCTCTCATGAAATTACATTTTAAAAAATGTGGCATTTATGGCTCTCACGGCCAAAAAGGTTGCCGACCCCTGCCTTAGAGTATGGAGGATGCAGCAGCAGGGGAGATGGTAAGGTCCAGTGGTCTTTTAAGCACAGTGGGAGGGCATACATAGTAAGGTGGTTTGGTATCTTCTTGGAAAGATTTTAGATGTGTGACTCTATGCTAATCCTAACAGATGTCAGAGGCTATGTCTACTTCGAAGATAATGGGATGGAAGAGACCTGGCCCATGACCTTTTTGAAGTGAGATTAAACCTGGTGATTGGAGTAGAGCTGGGTTCCCTCTTAAGGTGTAGGAATGAGAACTCAGTGCTTAGCTAGAAGGTAGAAGGAGGAAAAGGGCATTGGGGGGAATGTTTTTCTGTGGTACCCGTTCTTCCTGGCCCTCTGATACCTGCTGGGGCTAGGGGATGGGTAGCAAGGGGAGTGAAAGTTCCTTTTAGCCCCTGTGCCTACTGGGTTTTCTAGTTAAGAGAGGTTAAGGGATATGTTTAGGATAACACTGTTAGTAAATGTCAGATCTTGGAGCTCAGATTCAAATCTTCTATATTCCATTAACTCTTAGCTTCTCAGCACTTAGTGACTTTTATCTTCCTTACCTTTCAAGATTCAGGAAGCCCAGAGAAGAGATTTCTCCAGCAGAGATATTGTGCCTGGTGGGGAGCAACACAAGTACACCATGAGAATGGAAAGGGATTTAGCCTGCAGGGTTGGCAGTGGGAGTTGCTTTTGCCACATGTGTTCCCTAAAGGTGTGCCCACTCTTCCCTTCAATATTGTACGTAGTTTTGAGAGAGTACTCCTCACATTTATGGAATGAATATTTTGTTACTGATGTCATATCAGGAAATGCCTTTGCTTTGAACTAATTGTGTAGATTGCCTGACTATTAAAGGCAAATGTACTGATGTTTTAGAAGTATAGACCCAAAGAGTTCTTTGCACCAAAGGTAGTCATTCTCCAGGGATCCCATTCTATGAAAAAATAGAAATAGGTAACAGAGACAATGAGGTATTAAGTCTTTAAATGGAAGTATAAAGAAGGCTTTTTGATTGGCTTTCCCTTTGCAAGATGCAACATTTTCCTTATGGGAACAGAGGGAAGCTAGCCACTGGTTGGCAGAAAGCCTAGCTGGTGGCCATTTTAAAAATCAGGATACACCCTCTAATGAGTTAGTCTAGGCTGGAGATAGCACAGAAGATCACTGGCAGCATAGAAGAAAACCAGCTATAGAAGAAGTGCCTAGTTCTTGAGAGGAAATCATCTTTTCCCTCTTAGTGGTGGGAGGGGGATGCATTTCTCTTCATCCTTGCTGTTTCCTCATTGGTCATGCATCTTGCAGTGAAACTATTTGCCCTGTAGCAGATTCATGCCCACTGGGGAGCAATTGAAAGTCTAGGCAGGAGACTGCTTTGAGTAATGTGAGTTAAATGAGCCATCCCAGCCCATGGGAGTTGAGCTGTGAAGAGGAACAAACTTGGAGAGCCCAGCTGAGTGACCTGCCCAGCAGAAATGCTGT
The DNA here is from genome assembly GCF_016433145.1 of Gracilinanus agilis. Taxonomy (NCBI): domain Eukaryota; kingdom Metazoa; phylum Chordata; class Mammalia; order Didelphimorphia; family Didelphidae; genus Gracilinanus; species Gracilinanus agilis. The sequence continues at coordinate 74,329,516 of NC_058132.1, read as the reverse complement.
ACCCAGGAGTATACCATGAAAAAGAAAAGGACATTGGAGTCCTGCAGGGCCAGCAGTGTGAGTTGCATTAGCCATATATATCCCCCAAGTATATGCATTTCTTTCCACTGATGCATATAATTGTGAGAGAATGTTCCTCAAGTTTATTATAGTCTGGCTGACTATTAAACATAAGTACACGGATGGGGGCTCGTGGCTTATAAATTTAGGAGTGCAGACCTACTAAGTACCCAGGCAAGTTATTCTTAATGGAACAAAACTGCCAATGAGAGTTGGGTTTTAATTGTGGGAACACTAGAATAGTAAGAAATATCATAGGGTAGCGAAAAGAACATTTATTGAATAGGGATAAGATTACATTTCCAGTAGAAGGGGAACACTTAATTGAGAATTAATTGAACCTTGGGGGACGAGATGCTATGTAGAACCAAGCTCTTTCCTATTATTCCACTTGGAGAGGCCTCCAAGTCAGGGAGAAGTTATAGCCCACAGCCTCCGTTCTCTCCTTTTCTTTTGTGAACACTTCTCTATGCTTCCTCAAAACTAGCCCCAAATAGAACCTCAAGGGCAAAGGAAACCACATAGACTTTCCACCTTCTGCTCACTTCACTCTGGGACCCCAGCCCAGAGAAGCCATTGTTTACCATTGGTGGATTGAGGTTTCTATTTGGCTCTCAGAAATTGTTAGGATGTGAGAACTGACCTCTATGACCTTAGAGTCCATTTAGACTTGGCCTCCCATTTCACAGATATGGAAACTAAGACCCATAAGGGAAGTGGCTTGGTCCAGAGTACACAACAAATAGAGCTGGGACTTGTACTTCTAGAACTTCTGACCTTAAATCCTGCATTCTTTCAATAACACTATGGTTGCTTTTCATGCTTCCATGGAGGCCCACGATAGGTGATGACTCTAGCAAGAAACTCTCTGAAAGATTGTCCTCTTCTCCTTGCTCAGTGCATACAGTGCTGGACCTGGAGCCAGGAAGACCTGAGGCCAAATCCAGCCTCAGATACTTATTAGCTGTGAAACTTTGGGCAAGTCACTTAACCTTTGTTTGCCTCAGTTTCCTCAATTGTAAAATGAGGATAATAATAGGACCCACCTCCCGGGATTGTTGGGAGGATCAAACGAGGTAATAATTGTAAAGTACTTGGGACAGTGTGTGGCACCTAGGAGATATTATGGAAATGTTAGCTATTATTATTATAGGGGATCTACTTAGGAACTATGAACTTCAGAATCGTTTTATCTGCCAATTTCAAGAAAGGGACAAGAGTATGAAGAGCTCCTGTTTCCATATTGCCCTGGTTTTTCTAAAGTGCTTTCCTTACAATATCCCAAAGAAGAAGGTAGTACAAGGATTATTGTCTTGATTTTGTTATTATTTAGTCATTTCAGTTGTGTCTGACTCTTTGTGACCTTATTTGGGGTTTTCTTGGCAGAGATGCTAGAGTGGTCTGCCATTTCCTTCTCCAACTCATTTGACAGATGAGGAAACTGAGGCAAAACAGGGCTAAGTGACGTGCCTGGGCTCACACAGCTGGTAAATGTGAAACTGAGGTCTGAGAAAAGAAATGAGCCTTCTAGTTCCAACTCTCTGATCTTTCCATCTCCTAAGCCCTCTGCCCTGTCCATCCCCACCACTCCAATGATATCTTGATGGCAGCGAGGGATTTATGGGCTATGCTATGATGTAGGAGAGACCTCCCGTACTGCTGGGTCTCTGCCAGGACAATTTAGTCTCTGGAAGTCTTCCCAGCCTGACCCAGGCAGTTGCCTAATTCAGTCGCACTCTTTGTGCTGACTACCCTGTCTTTAAAAAAGAAAGAGAGAGAAAGAGAGAGAGACAGACAGACAGAGAGAGAGAGAGAGACAGAGACAGACAGACACAGAGACACACACATACACAGAGGGAGAGAGAGAGAGAGAAGGAAAGGGAGAGAGAGAGGGAGAAAGAGAGAGAGAGAGAAGAAAAGTACTGTAGGCACTTTCTCTCACTTTGCCTCATACAATCTTAAGAGTCAAAACATGACTTCTCTGTTGCTCAGAGGCCTGAGCTGGCCATTGGGATATTAGCTGCCACCCATGCCTTCCACAGTCCTGGCTCTTGATGAGGAATGAGGAGCCTTTCCCCTTCTGCAGAGGATGTCTTCCCATTTTGCAGATGAGGAATATGAGGCCTGGAAAAGGAGAAGGCCCAGAATCACACAGGGAGTGGATGGCCAAGTTGAAGCTGATACTCAGGCTTCTAATAGTCTGAGACCTTCCCACTGCACCCTACCTGGCTTAGTAATTGGTACTTTGTCTCTTCAAAGTAAGGTATAAATAGTCATTAGTCCACTGGGAGAGATTGGTACCCCCAGATCCCCAGGATATCATTATCGCCCAATCCCTACCCATGATGCCATTGCAAGAGGAGGACAAATTAAAGCCCATCTTGGTTCATAAATTTGAGTGTCTATGCACAAGGCATTGAAGTCCTTTTGTCACCAGGTTCAAACCTGCCTTTCCAGACTTAATATATATTACTTACATTTCCCTACTCTAAGATCTAGCCAAACTGGCCTTCCTACCATTCCTTACATGGAGCATTTCATATCTTCTCTCTGGGTTTGAGTCTTTCTCTCTAAAGTCCTTCCCACATGTGATAATCTATGACTCTGTGATGAAATCGTCTCTGAGGACCCTTTCAGTTCTAAAGCCCAGGATGCTCTCATGCCCTATAGAAAAGAGGCCTGGAGTTGGAGGCAGAAGAAACTTAGCTTCTAACCCCTTCTGGTACTTAACTCTTAACCTCTCTGAGCCTCAGTTTACTCATCTGTAAAACAGTGACACCAGCACCTACTTCATAGGGTTGTTGTGAAGAGCAAATGAGATAATATATGTAAAATGTTCTACAAACTATTCTATGAACATATCATGAAAGTATTAAAGATATATTCAAAAGCTGACTCTAATGAGCAAAGTGCTCATGGACCAGACTTATGGATATATTTTGAATACTTTCATGATACATTCATACCTGGAACCCTACCTATTTATTGTTGTTGTTATTAATATTATTAATGATCTGCTAACGATGGGCTATTATCTTCTTGGATATTTAGCTTCCTCATTTAGAAATATAGACAATAATATCAGTAGTACCTTTCTCACAGGGTTCAAGCAAGGACAAAAGATCATGGATTCAAAGGTGGAAGGAACTTCAGAGATCTTCTGGTCCAACACCTTCGTTTTAAAGTTGAGGAACACAGAGAGATTAAGGCCACACAAGAAGAGACTAGATTTAAAGTCAAGTCCTCTCCACTCCGAAACCAGTATTCTTTCCACCACACTGTTTTGCCTCTTGATGTTTTAAAGCATTTTATAAATGTCAGCTTCCATTATTCTTGATATAGCAATAGGCCCCGGGATAGCTGTGATTCTAGGAGTAACTCTGAGGGGTTGGGTTTTTTCTCTAGTTCTATCACTTACAAGCTTCCTTCCAGCATCATTTATGAGTTATCAGCTCTTCCATACCAATTTAATCAGCTGAATTCTTTTTTTTTTGTAAATATATTTTATCAATTACACATAACAAATTTCCACATAAATTTTCTGAAGTTATATGATCCAAATTGTCTCTCTCCCTTCCATCCTTTCCCTTTCATGGTGATGGGCTCATTTCTTCTCTAGGTCAAATGATCTAATACTATCAATTAGCTTTTACAGAGGGATATTTATTGAGAAAGTCAGAATGACAAAAACATACCCTTCATTAAGGGAACATATCCCCCTTTATGTACCCACTTGGTCCTTAATGGGGAGTGGACAGATATTTAAAGTGGATGCTATGGTCTTCCCACAAAGTTCATTTCTAGTGTGGTGTAGCTGATAGATGAATGTACCTCCTGTTTCCAGCACCCCTTTCTTGGCACACAGTTGTCTTCCCCAAGCCATTCTTTAATTTTTAAATGAATATCCACCACCTCCCTCTTGCTACCTTACTGGGAAATTGAGCAAAAACATAGTTATAACCATGTATGACCAAACAAACAAATTCCCATATTGGCCATGCCCCTTCCTCAAAATATTTCTCAATCTTCACTGGGAATCTATTACTTCTCTATTAGGAGGTGGAATCATGAATCTTCTTGATCTCTGATTGAGCCATTGTGTTGACCAGAGTTTTCAAGTGTTATTTATCTTTACAGTATTGTTGTTCTTATAGAAATCGTTTTCATTTCACTTTGCATCAGTTCAAATGATTCCTCCCAGGTTTCTCTGAAATCATTCCCTTCATCATGTCTTATAGCACAATGCTACTCTGATGGGCACCTTCTTATTTCCAATTTTTGCCACCACAAAAAACAGATGCCATAAATACTTTTGGACACATGGGTTATTTTTCTCTTTCTTTGATTTTTTCAATTCTTTCTTTTTTCTAGCAAAAGCATTGGATACTTTTCCTATTACTAAGCTAGCCATTGAAGAATGGACTGGGACTACTTTTGGGAAACTGAAGTTTTTTTTTTCATGACTCCAAGATTCTTCCTGAAACACAGGCCTATATTTTTTCCCTAAAAATTAAAACCCTTACCTTCTGTCTTAGAATCAATACAAAATAGCCATTCTAAGGCAGAAGATCAGTAAGGGTAGGCAACTGGGGTAAAGCAACTTGCCCAAAGTCACACAACTAGGAAGTGTCTGAGGCTAGATTTGAATTCAGGACCTCTTATTTCAGGTCTGGTTCTTTATCCACTGAGTCACCAACCTGTTCCCTGGCCCGTCTTTCTAAATATGTGACCTCCTTATGGGTAAAATGAAGAGGTTGGACTAGATGGTTCTGAAGTCTCTTCTAGACTAGGATCCCATGAATACTTATTTTCTGGGGATGTTGGTGAGCTGCAGATCATGGGGAACCATAGTCCAAAAATTAAAATCCAGGATTACATAAAGGGCAACAGAGAGGCAGATAGATGGAGGGTAGGAGCAGGCTGGTGGCGTTTTATGAAGAGGGACTTTGTGGGAGAAGCACCAAGTGGTGAAAAAGATGCCATCAGAGAGATGTAAGAGGGTGGGAGAAAAGATGGTCCACTCCCAAGTCAGGATCAAGGGAAAGCCAGTTCACAGGCAACTTCAAAGAACATGAGAGGTTGGAAGTCTCTCTGGGGTGGATCTCTGGGAGCACATGACAGGGGTCAGAAGAATAGGCGAGCCTGAATTCAAGGGAGCATTCATAATGAGCAGCTCACAAATCCTTTAGAGTAGCTAATGGACATGGCTGATGTGGGAATTTATTTTGTTTGACTATACATGTTTGTAACGATAGTTTTTCCCCCTGAGTTTCCCAAAGGGGAAACAGGAGGGAGGTGAGAGAGAAGGTGAGTATTCATTTAAAATTGAATAATGGCTTGGGAAAGGCAAGTGTGGGCTAGACAGGGGGTGATTGAGGAGGGAAGTGCTTGACGAGCAGTTGGAATTATATCCAGAATTGGAGCAGCCAGCTCTTCTTTTCTTGTTCTTTGCAGAAAGGGAGCAGTTTCTGAGACCTTGGAGATATTGCCCCAATCCTGGCTCCTCGTGGGCAGAAGTAGGGTAATCTGGACTGGATGCAAGGAGAGGACTTATGATCTGGAGCTAGAAGGAGGACCTTAGAGATCTTCTACAGTGCCAGGAGTACCTTCTTTGTGTTCTGGACCCCTTTGGCAGACTGGTGAAGCCTAAAAGATCTCTTCTCAGAATCATGATTTTTTTTTTTTGTGATTTGAAAATTTTATTTAATTAATTAAGAATTTTTTTCCCGTGGTTACATGATTCATGTACTTTCCCTCCCCTCCTCCCACTGCTCTCCTGTAGTCCATGAGCAGTTCCACTGGGTTTTACATGTGTCATTGATCCAGGCCTATTTCCATATTATTAATATTTGCATTAAGGTGATTGTTTAGAGTCTACATCCCCAATCATAGCCCCATCAACCCATGTGATTCTCAAGCAGTTGAGAATCATGTTTTTATTTTGTTGTTATTATTATTGTTAATTTAATTTTTTTAAACCCTTACTTTCCGTCTTGGAATCAATACTGTGTACTGGTTCCAAGGAAGAAGAGTGGTAAGGGTAGGCAATGGGGGCAAGTGACTTGCCCAGGGTCAAGAATCATGTTTTTAAATGCATAAAATAAAGTATAAAAAGAATTGCAAAGGAAACCAGTTACATCAAATTATATAATTACCAAAATATTTTACAAAACACAAAACACATGGACCCCAGGTTAAGAATATCTGATCCAGTCCAATACCTTTATTTTATTGTCAAGAAACCTGAAGGACCGAGAGAGGGAAGTGAACTTGCCTGAGATCAGAAAGCTTGTTAGATGCAGATAGAGATTTGAATCTAGTCTTCTGAGTCTAAACTGATCTTTCCACTATCCAAGCCTGAGCTAAAGAGCCTTTATCTCTAACCAGAGCCAGTTGGAACTGGGAAAAAAGCCCAGGAGTTCTGGGAATCTAACCTCCACCCTAGACCTTACGCTAAAGAGAAGCTGAGACAGGAAGGTTGTTCCTTGGAGCAAGGAAATAGATCCTGGAAGGGCACTTGGAGACTTTAGGACAATGCCCTCATTTTATTGAGGAGGAAATGGAGGCCCAAAGATTATGAAGGGACTTGCTCAAGGTCACACAGGGAATATGATTCACTGTTTTCAATTTTGATATTGGTAATTTAATTCTCTTCTTTCCTTTTTAAAATCAAATTAACCAATGCTTTTATCTATTTTATTTGAGTCACATAAGTAGGAAGGGGGTAAAGCTAGAACACAAAATCCTGGTTATTTGATTTCAGATCCAGAGCTCCATCCTCTACAGGGAAAAGGCATCTGTGCCTCTTTTTTAAAAAATTAAATTTAAAATTTTTACATATATTTTCTTTCCCTATTGAAGTAGGAAGAGGAGGAGGAAGAAAAGGAGGAGAAAAAGGAGAAAGAGAAGAAGGAAGAGAAGGAGGAGGAGGTGGGGAGGAGAACAAGGAGAAGAACAAGAATGAGAACAAGAACCAAACTTTTGTAACATGTATACAAGTCAAGCAAAACAAATTCCTGCATCAGCCAAGTCTAAAAATGCAAGTCTCTATGACCCAGCAATACTACTGTGTCCCAAGACCCAAGATGGGTCAGGTTCTCAAGGTGATCAGGGAAGAGAAAAGAACTGATGGATTCTAAAATATTTATAGCATCTCCCTTTATGGAGGCAAAAAAGCTGGAAATGGGAGAGATGCTCATTAACTAGGGAATGTCTAAACAAGTGATGAATACTATTGCACCTTAACAATGATCAGCAGATTAAATTTTTAAAAATCACATAGAAAGACGTACGTGAATCATGAAGAGCAAAATGAACAGAACTAAAAGAACATCATGTACCGCAAGAGAAATATTGTTTAAAGAGTGACTTGTGTGTGTCCACCTCCAGAGAAAGGATGATAAATAGCAACAAATAAAACATAGTTTTAAATGTACGTATATAACATATATGGAGCTATTTTTTTGTTAAATGATGTCTTCTCTAGTACAGGGAGAGGAGGGAGGTGGGAGATAGTGTAACAAATAAACAAATACTTTAGTGTAACAAATTTTAAAAAATATATGTCTCATTCTGTATATTACGTCCATCATTTCTCTGTTGGAAGTGGACAGATGTTTCCTTCATCCTTGGTCCTGTGCTTCTTTCCAAAGGTCAGCCTGTTTCTGTCTGGGATACCAAAGGGCCTGTCTGATGAGGGCTTTTTCTTTAGAGGGCTTTTTTTTTTTTTTTTTTAAATTTTTATTCCAGCATTTGGCTGGTGACTCAGGAGTTCCCAGAGGTGCTATGAGGACCCCAAGTTTCTAGCCATAAAAGACTGCTCCTGTTGACTCTCTGGTTAGAAAAAGTTCACGTGTTCTCTGGAAAGCATGAGGTAGGGGGATGAGTCACACCTGAATGCCAGGTCCCCATGGCTCCTAAGGGTGTTCTCATTCTTGTTCTTCTCCTTGTTCTCCTCCCTCCCTCCTGCTTCTCCTTCTCTTCTTCCTTCTTCTCTTTCTCCTTTTTCTCCTCCTTTTCCTCCTCCTCTTCCTCTGCCTTCAAGAGGGAAAGAAAATATAGGTAAAGTGTGAAGCTCTAATGCTTCTTACTGTGTCTTGGATTGGAGTGGGGTATCTGGTCCACCCTAGATTCCTTATCCATTATCTAGTCTGGCCAGCCTCTTCAAGGATTAAAGAAGGGCCAGGAAGAAGACAGTGACTAGCCCAAAGTCATAAGTGAAATGAGCAGAACCAGGAGAACATTGTACACGCTAATTGAAACATTGTGGGATGCTCAAATGTGATAGACTTTGCTACTAATAGCACTGTGATGGTCCAGGACAATCCGGAAGGACTTATGAGAAAGAACGCTATCCACATCGAGAGAAAGAACCGTGGGAACAGAAATGCAGAAGAAAAACATGATTTATCACTTGTTTATTTGGGCATGTGATTTGGGGTTTTGGTTTTATATGATTATTCTCTTACAAAAAAGAATAATATGGAATTGTGTTTTTTATATAGCCCTTTTTTATGTGGTTTTAAAAAATAATTTAAAATTTTAATTTAATTTAACATTTTAATTTAAAAATTTTTAATTAAAAAATTAAATTATATATTTTTAAAATAGCCCTTACCTTCCATCTTAGAATCTGATTCCAGGGCAGAAGAGTGGTAAGGGCTAGGCAATGGGGGTTAAGTGACTTGCCCAGGGTCACACAGCTAGGAAGTGTCTGAGACCAGACTTGAACCCAGGAAATATGTTTTGAGTGATAATACACATATAACCCCAATTGAATTGTCTGTCAGCTCTGGGAGGCAGGAAGGAAGAAGGGAGTGAGACAACATGAATTATATAACTTTAGAAAACTTTTGTGTAAATGTATTACTGAAATAAAATAAAGATAAAATTAAAAACAACAACAAAGTCTCCTAGGATCGTGTATGGGTAAGAACCCTGGGCTGCAAGGCAGAACACATGCTCTAGACTTTGAGCAAGTTGTTTTACCTCTGTGTACCTCAGTTTTCTCATCTGTAAAAAGGGGGAAAAAATAACAACTTTCCACAAGCTAAAGTTCTAGTATAAATAAGCCAGTAAGTCACTGGGCTGGACTTGGGGGTTCAGAGATGAAAAGGAATACAGGTTCTGCCCTCAAGGAAGCTTACAACTCCCTTGGGGTGGGTGGAACATAATACCTACCTGGACTGACTCCCTTGCAAGGGCTCTTGTGAAAGAGTGCTTTGTAATCTTTCAAACACTCTAGAAATGAAGGCTGGGATTATTATTAAATATAGAAGAGCTGGTACTAGAATTTAGGCCTCCCACTTGCCAGGCATGGGCTCTAAGCTGGAGCTGAGCCAGCCTGGGCCATGCTCACAGCCTTGAAGGGCCATTCCCCAATCGGCTCTCCCAGCCTCCTTCCCACCCCCTCACGCTCTGCTCCCAGCCAGCTCCAACACGTGGCAGAAGAGCCCGGCCCGGCCAAGGGTCATGGTCAGTGATCCTGGGAGGCGTCCAAACCACTCCCGGGCAGGGCTGTCAGACAAAACAAAGCACCGGGCCTGCTTCGGAGTCCTGAGAAGTTTCTAGAGCTGCAGCTGACAGCTCCGCGCAGGGGCTAGTCTGGACGTGGGGAGTTTTTTCATTCTTCTACCTAAAAAGTGGGTTAGTTCTCTGTTCAGCTCATGGATCCTGGGCTCGTGGGAGGGGGGGGCTGGAAAGGGTCTCCGAGAGCGTTTCATCCAAACCAGAGGAGGAAGCTGGGACCCAGAGAGAGTAAGGCTGGAGAACGGTCTAAACTTGCTACTAATCGCACTGTGATGGTCCAGGACAATCCGGAGGGACTTATGGGAAACTTTAAACTTCCTTTGGAAGGCTTTGGGGAGCCACTGAAAGCTGCCCAGCCTTTCATAGGTATCTGGCAATCAGCACGCATTTATTAAGCAGGTACCGACTATATGCTAGGCATTGTGCAGGGCACTAGGGATACAAAGACAAACAAAGAAAAGAAAAGAAGAGGAGAGAAGAGAAAAGAAAAGAAAAAAGAAGAAAAGAGAAGAGGAGAGAAGAGAAAAGAAAAAAGAAGAGAAGAGAAGAGAAGAGAAGAGAAGAGAAGAGAAGAGAAGAGAAGAGAAGAGAAGAGAAGAGGAGAAACAGTGCCCGCTCTCAGACAGCTTACACTCGTTGGGAGGGCAGACAACACGAGTAGGTAAAAAATATATACAGAATTAATAGGTCATGGGGGGAAGGGCTAGTAGCTAGGGAGAGCAGGAAAGCTGGGGCATAGATGCAGAAAACTAATGCATGGCAAATCAATGGGAACCAGCTTGTGAAGGGCTTTAAAAGTCAGAGTGGATGCAGTGTGCTCAACTTGGAGTTAGAATTTCCTGGATTTGAATCCTACTTCAGATCTCTGTGCTAGTCTCTTGCCTTAGTTTCTTCATCTGTAAAATATGGTAGTTGGACTTGAGTGTATCTCGGGTCCCTTCCAGGGCATTGAGGTGGTACAATGGATAGAACACAGGGTCTGGAGTCAGGAAGACTCATCTTCCTGAATTCGAATGTGGCCTCCAATCACTTACTAGCTGGGCGAACCTGGGCAAGTCACTTAACCCTGGTTGCCTCAGTTTCCTCATCTGTAAAATGAACTGGAGAAGAAAATGGCAAACTACTCCAGTGGAGCCATTTTCTTCTCCAGTTGGTTTTTTAAAATTATTCTCTTAAAAAAAGGAATAATATGGAAATATATTTTGAATGATAATACATGTTTAAACCAGTGGAATTGCTTGTCAACTCTGGGAGGGGGGAGAGAAGAGGGGAGGGAGACAATATGAATCATGTAACCTTTGGAAAACTTATGTGTAGATTTGTTTTACCCCAAACAGGGTCACAAAGAGTTAGAAATAAGTGAAAACAACTGAACAATGATAACAACAAAGATTCCCTTTCAACCATAAATCTATGTTCCTATCAATAATAGCAGGGAAGTGGGGCAGCTAGATGGATCAGTGGATTGAGAGCCAGGCCTAGAGGCAGGAGGTATTGAATTAAAATCTGGCCTCAGACACTTCCTAGCTGTGTGACCCTGGGCAAGTCACTTAACCCCCATTGTCTAGCTCTTACTGCTCTTCTGCCTTGGAATCAATACATAGTATAGATTCTAAGGCAGAAGGTAAGGTTTTAAAAAAAAAACAATAGCAGGGAAGTGATAGGGGCATGCCTGTGCTTTAGGAAGGCAGTATGTGGCAGGGATCAGATTTGAACTTCAGTCCATTGACTCCAAAACCTTTTCTATGCTGCTTTTCCAATACAGTTCAAGCATTATTGAAACATTATATTTGGAGGTCTGGTTGGGGATATAATCTATGCATCCACATGTATCTTGATTACATCTAAGGTCCCTTCTAGGGCAGCGAGGTGGTATAATGTATAGAGTACTGGGCATGGAGTCAGGAAGGCATCTTCCTAGGTTCAAATCCATCTGTATCTTCAATAATTATAATGCAAGGAAGGGTGAGATAAATGTCAGAGAAAGGACTTTCCATTTACTTGTCATTGTGCATTATTTTCTTGGTTCTGCTTACCTGAATTCATCAGTTTGTGTGTCTTTAGGTATCTAAAAGGCTACTATATGAAAGAGTGAATTGACTTGTTCTGTCTGGTCCCAGAGAGCAGAACTATAAGCAAAAGGGGAAAATTTGCAAAGAGGCAAATTTAGGCTTGGTGTACAGAAAAACAAAACAAATTCCCCAAATTTCCTGATCGTTAGAGTTATCCAGAAATAGGTAGTGGATTCCCCTTCTTTGGAGGTCTTCAGGCAAAAAACTAAATGACCACTTGTCTGTTGCATTGTAGGAATGATTCTTTTTGGGGGTATGAGTTTAACTAGATGGTTGGTGTGGTTACTTTCAGCTAGGAAATTCTGTGATTTGGTGCCTCTTGAAGGGAGTGGGGTACAGACACAAGAAAGCAGAGAGACCAAGTAGACCCGCTTCAAAGATCTGTATTTTTCTGGATAAAGAAGCCATATGTGGCCAACACCTGTTAGGGTATCCCAGAATTGTCAAGTAGCTGGTTGGAATATGAGACATCAACTATTCCAGTTTTTGCCAGTGGGACAAACTGGATCCAAAGAACCCTTAAAATGGGTATCTCCATCCTCCACTTGAAGGGGAGCAGATGTAACAGAGAACTCCTTTACTGAGTCAGTCCATTACAAAAGTAGGGCCTCATCTTATTACTTCACCTGCTTTGAGGAGATAATGATGATGGTGATGACAACAATAGTAATAAGAGCTAGTATTTATATAGTACTTTAAAGTTTCCAAAGCACTATACATATATTGTGTCATTGGATCCTCCTAACAATTCTAGGATACAGGTACTATTATTATCCACATTCTGCAGTTTAGGAAACTGAGGCTTGAGAGGTTAAATGACTTGCCCAGAGTTTAACTAGTTAAGCTTTTTTATTAGGAAACAACCTAATATTGTTGTCTTTCTATAATCTTTACCACCATTGGCCCTAGTTCATCCTTCAGGGCCAAGCAGAACAAGATGAATTTCTTCATTTGTGAGAAGAGTCGTTCAGGTATTTGAAGTCAACAAACATATGTCCCATAATTCTAAACATTTCCCTCCATTCCTTCTAATTGCTTTTCATATGGCCTGGCCTCCAGCTCTCTCACTAACTTATCTGTATTTGTGGAACTGAAGGAATTACAATTACTTCTTGGAATTCACTTGGTTGAGTCAATCAAAGAGCTGCTAAAAGGAGACCTTCCACTGGAGACTGGATGATCACTTTGGTAGAGGAAGAGGTTATAGAAGGCATTCTAACTCAGGTAGGAGTTGGTCTGGATGCCCTCAGAGATTCTGCAGAAATAATAAAAATAAATAGTGAAATCCCTGACTCAAAGCCCATTGGTTATGGCACTTTCTCATTATGGGTGAAGATGAAGACCCTGCCTTCCAATGAGGAGTGGGGTGGAGTTGGTGAGAGCCAGAGAGTTTCAGTTTTGAGTCTCTTCTTTGGAACTGGTCAAGTTTCAAATTTTCTTCAAGAGTTGAGTTGGCTTCCAGTTTCAAGAGAGAAGATGAAATAGGCCAATCCCACTTCAGATTGCTAAAAAAAAGACTCTGGGAAGAAATTGCTACTTAGGGAAGTTTCCCCTTGGGTGAGAACTAGGACATTCTCTTTTGGTTGAGCTGAGTTATCTCACTCCCAATGGGAGAGCCCTTTCACTCTGTATTGTCTGGTATACATAGGTATCACTTCCACAGTGTAGAGGTTAAGGGCATGGTACTCCTATGATGTGGAAAATTTGCATAAAAGTTTTTGGTCCTCCCTTCAAACTAGAGGAGGCTGAATTTTTTCTTTTTCTTTTGTGGGATGCTTATAGTAAAAAAAGATTGTATATATTTATGGTATTGAAAGATAAAATATGTTGATATTATATAATACTATACATATGTTTTATGTATTTGTGAATTTCTAAACTTTTCCTTTGTCATCTGCTGGCCTTTGTATCTTAGCTGTGGCTTCTAAAAAACTCCCCCAAGATTCCTATTTAATTTCTTATGCCAACCCATGATATATATTGAAACTGCGACTGGGACAGTTATGATGTGAAAGGGATACCTATTTTTTTCTCTTGTATTCCTTCTCTGATTTCTGTTTTGCTACAATTTAGATAAATGGGTTTCTTTACTTTACACTATGTGTGTTCATTGTGGAACTGGTATTAGGGAATGGGTCAAGCCTTGATTATAGAGCTTAGAATCTTCCTTCCTCTCAGAAGTGACAAAACAATGAAAAGTTAGCTTGAACCTGATCATATCCCCAAGATGAATACTATTTAAGGGAGCAGGTAAATGTACTTCTAGATTGCTACTGGTCCTCTTCTCTCTGAGAATAGAATGGTGGCCTCTGGCCCCACCTCTTGCCTCCCCTCTTAGAAGGAAGGAAAGTCTTCTTTATGGGAAGTAAAGGAGACTAGAGATCTCTCTTCTGCCTCCCTGAGAATCACATACACAACAGTAGGCTTCCCCATATTTGGAGCCTCGCCACATATATGGGGCATCACTCTGTTGCTACACTAAAATACTGCTGAACTTAGGTTCATTGAAGTGATCAATGCTGGAGCCAGAGAAAAGAGGAGGAAACATAATTGGGGAACTATGAGTGTGCAATGATGCATACCCTGTCAGATACAGTCACTTTGCTGGTTGAGTTTTGCTTCAGTTTTTCTTTGTTACCATGGATGATTCAATGGGAGGGGCATGCTAGGAAGTGATTCTGACATTTTTTTAAAACATTTACACAAATAAAAGGTATTAAATGTATAAAAAGAAAAGAAGAAAAAGAAAATACATGATGACTGTTGGAGAAAACACTTTTTTTAATCTCTTAGGGAAAAATATGCTATTTTGTGAAACTGGCTTCTCAATTGCAAGCTTGCCCCAAACTTCAAAGAACTTGGCCCCTTCCTCCCAAATTTTCAGTAATCTTGTTCACTGCCCTCCCTCACAATCACCAGCTCTTCACTGCTCCCTGGGCACCCACAGCCTGTGATGGAGCTGGGACCTAGTGCAGGATGAAGGTCCTCCATTCCTGGGCAGCAGGGCGTCCTAACATTCCCAGATGGGGAGAGGCTTGAAGCCCATTGTTGTCCCCATCACCCCACCTCAGCTTCAGAGAGCACTGTGGAGGTCCCAGATGTGGCAGAGGAAGAGTAGCAGGGGAAGAGGAGGTCGGTGTTAGCATAAGGGCCAGGGATCAGCTCAAGAACTTTGGAATGGAAAAAGGAAGACGATCTGTCTCTTGTCTCCTTGTCATGAATGCAAATACTTCCCTTAATATCAAACTAGGACAAGATCGGTCAGCTTTGAACAGTCAGGCTGTCCACCTTTTTTTTTTTTTGTTAATTTTCTTTATTTTATTCCAGGAACAAATTTATACATAAGTTTTCCAAGGTTACCCGATTCATGTTGTCTCCCTCCTCCCCCACTCCTGGAGTTGACAAACAATTCCACTGGGTTTTATATCTATTATCACTCAAAACCTATTTCCATATTGTTCATTTCTGTAATAATCTTTTAAAACCAAACCCCAAATCATGTACCCAAATAAACAGGTGATAAATTGTATGTTTTCATCTACATTTCTACTTCAACAGTTCTTTCTCTAGAGGTGGATAGCATTCTTTCTCTTAAGACCCTCAGAATTTTCCTGGATCATTGTACTGCTCTTAATAGCAAAGTCTATCACATTTGATCATCCCACAATGTTTCAGGAACTGTGTATAATGTTCTTCTGGTTCTGTTTATTTCACTCTGCATCAGTTCTTCCAGTTTGTACAGAAATCAACTGTTTAGTCATTTCTTATAGCACAATAGTATCCCAACACCATCATATACCACAATTTGTTCAGCCATTTCCCAGTTGAGGGACATTCCCCTCATTTTCCAATTTGTTGCCATCACTGAAAGCGCAGTTATAAATGTTTTTGTACAAACAGGTCCATCCATTTTTTTTTTATAAATCTCTTTGGAATACAGACCTAGTAGCTGTCTACCCTTCTTGAGAGCTATCCCCAAAAGAGAGAAAGTGCTTGGACACAAAGCAGTCATACATAGCTAGTAAGTGTCTGAGCCAGGATTTGAACTTGCTTTCTAGTGCCACCTTGCTTTCTAGCCATACATTCTTGGATTGCTTTTCTTCTTGAAACACTAGACAAAACTACCCAATCAGAAGAAGACAGCAGAAATTTGGCTAGTCAATAATTCGTCTACTCAGAGAATCCTAGAACTTCAGAACTGGAAAGGAGCTCTAAGATCATTCTTCCACCCAATGTAGGAATCCCTTCTATAAAATCCTTGACAACTCCTTGAACATTTCCAGTGATGGGGGGGGGGGGGAGGAGATCCCAGTACTTTGAGAGGTAGCCTGTTCTCTAGGTGGACAGCTTTAGTTAGGTCTTCCTGATGCTGAGAACATTAGCCTTTTTATAACACAATAGTGCAAGGTCTGCCCTTGAATACTCACTCCTACCTCCATAGGATTTATATTTCATAAGATCACAGATTTAGAGCTGGAAGGGACTGTAGAGCCCCTGAGTCTAACATCTTCATTTTATAGACTGAGGCACAGATAAATGGAGTCAGTTGACCAGTAAGTGGCTGGGGTGCATCTGAACCTAATTTCTGAATTCCAAATCCCAAGTTTTCTCCATACTATGTAATGCTGCCTGAAGTTATCTGAGTCAGAGGCTAAGAAGGCTCAAGGTTCCCTTTATCTGGAAGACCCTTTCTGCTAGTCACTACCTATGTGAACCTAGGAAAGAAACTGTGGGTCTCAGTTTCTTTATATGTACAATGAAAAGGTCAGACTAGACAATTTCCAGGAGCCCTTTCAACTCTGGATCCTATGATCCTATGGGCTGCCCAGCCCTATATTTGGACTGGTTTCCTCTGTGTGTCACCAACAGGATTACTCATAAAGTTCATGAGGTTCCTGGAAGGCACTTCCTGCTCCTTCTTGTTCCTTTAAATCCTACTTAGCCTTCAAGGCTCAACTCAGGTCTTACCTCCAGGAAGCCTTCTCCCTTTCTTCTTTCTGTAAACCTCTGCACTCTTGTACTACTCTACTGGACATTCATTTAATGGTGGTAGAATATAGAGATGTCATGCACATTAATGTGCTGCAAAAAAATAATAGCTAATATGAGGGATTCTGAGAAATAGAGGCACATTTGTATGAACCGGCACAAAGGGTTGGAGGAGAAAGCATCATTGGGAAAGCAACGTGAATGATAAAATTAAGAATCCAACTTAATACTGATGCTGTCCTTCTGCCAATGATCTCCAGCGACTCCTGTCTCCATCTTGTTTGTATATAGTTATTCCTATATCACCCCCTCCATTAGTCTGTGAGCTCCTTGAGGGCAGGGACTGTCTTTTACCTTTCTTTATAACCCTGTCACTGGCACATGGTAGATGCTTAATAAATGGGTGTTGACTGACATCCATGCTACTGTCTAATTGGAATGATCCAACTTGGACCCTGAAGAAATGGTGAGGAAAGGCATCTCTTTGTTGGAGATGCTGGGGGTGATGGGGGAGCTGTGTGGCATCCGATGCCTATGGCTTTGTTCCCAGGGAAGTCTTGGTGGGGATGGTAGGGAGACGTCACTAAAACATTTTAATGTGCGCATGACTCTTGTCTCCCCCAGAGTTGTCTTTGCGGGCAAGGGCCATCTCCTGAACTTCTCCTGTATCCCTACGGAGCCCACCAGCCAGGGGATGGATCCTCCCCGTGCTGAGGCTGGCTTTTCCTGCTTGTGGGAGCTGTGGCAGGCTGGATTGTAATATATGCTTCCTCTTTGACAGCTGCCCTCCGAAGGTCACCCTAGGCTCTAGCAGGCTCCATACCAAATTGGACAGACTTCACGGAAGAGTCCAAGGGTGAGTGTGAGTGTGTGTTTGTGATCTGAGAATGGCAAAAACACAGTCTCTTTCCTCAGGGTACTCACATGCAAATCACATACAGGTGGATGGATTAGGTGTAAAAGGGAGGTGATCTCAGAGGGAAGGCAGGTGAAGGACTGGGAAAGACCTTTTCTAGGCAGGAGGTGGGATTTGAGAGGAAGCCAGGCATGGGGAACAGCCGGTATAAAGGCAAGGAGATGGGAAATGGAGGACCACATGGGAGGAACAGCGAGAATCTGGCCAGTGTTGCTGGAACCTGGAGCCTGTGGGAGTGTAAGAAGACTGGAAAATTAGAAAGGGGCCAGGTTGTGAAGGTCTTTAAATGCCAAACAGAGGGTTTTACATTGATCTTGGAGGCCACAGGGAAAGGGGAGGGTGACGTGTTTAGACCTGCACTTTAAGAAGTTCACTTTGGCAGCTGAATGAGTGGAAGGTGGATTAGCATGGCGCTTGGGCTGAATCTTGGAAGAAACCAGAAATTCTGGAGGTTAGAAAGGAGGAAGAAAGGTATTTTAGGCATGGGAGATGACCAGGGCGAAAATCCAGAAGAGGGAGTGTTACATGTGAAGTCCAGTTTGGTTAGACTTGCGTGTAAGTAAAAGGAAGTAATGTGTAATAAGGTTGGAAAAGTAGGATGGGCCTGTGTTGTTGCTCTTGTTTCTACCAAAGAAAGCCACAAGGTAATTTCTGCATCATCTCCTGGCACCGGTGCCACGAATATAATTAGCATCCTTGTAGGACACAGGGTTTGGGCATCAGCCCTTGAGGGAGAAGAGAGGCTATGTATGTATAGGTTGGGTGTGTACCTTGGACACAGGGATGCTGACGCAGGGAGGGAGCTCTTGCTCCCCTGACCATCCCACCTTCAGGGCCACATGAGATGCAAGGGCTGTCAGATTGTTGGCCTCTCCCCATCACCTCCTCACCTGCTACTCGGGCTGTTCGAGCAGCTGGTGGCCTCATTAACAGGAAGGAAAGCCCCTGGGGTTGTGTTCTGGTACACCGCCCCTCTGCTCAGTTCTGCAGTACAACACCTGCCCTTGCTCACAGTCAAAATGCTGACAGTGTCCCCCGTGAATAGGAATGCGGGCCATTAACAGTGAAGTTTCCTTGGCACCCAGCCCCATTTTCCACTCTTCTTTCTTGCCCTGCCCATGCTGATCTTGCCCTTGGTCCTCTAAAGTGTCGTAGACTCTAGTTGGAAAGGACATCGCTGAGGCCATTCCATCTGACCCACACCTAAAGTGGGGATCTCCTTTACATGTCCAGCAAATGGTCATGAACACTTCCAGAGATGGGCAACTCACTGCCTTCAGAGGATGTCTGTTCTGTTTTTGTTTTCATTTTTGAGGGGAATTGCACTAATCATTACATGATTGTGTTTATGCTTCACAAGTTAGAACTTGATTCCTGTCCAAAGTTCCTGCCTTGCATCACACAGTACCTGTTTGTGATCTGGGCATAGGAAAGAAAGCTTTTACCACTTTGCCATACCTCCTTTACTCCCATTCCTTGTCACCAAATATTTTAGCTCTCCCTATTCACTCTTGCTTTTCCTCCCTCCCTCCTTCCCTCCCTCCCTCCCTCCCTCCCTTCTCCCCTCTCCCTTCCCTTCTCTTCCTTCTATTGATGCCTTTGGTTTTACATCAGTCATTTCTGTGACAAGGAGAAACAGTTAAGCAAAATCAGTTGATAATAGCACATGCCATATTCCACCTGTGTGCCACCACCTTCCCCGGGACACACACTTTGCCAACAAAGGCAGGAGGCGAATTTCCTCAGAATTTCTCCAGGACCACAATTGCTCTTTAGCTTCACAGAGTTTTCAGATTCTTTTTAATGTATCTTTCATTCACATTCCATATTGTGATCCTGGTTCTGCTTCTTCCCATTTGCACCAGTTCATATAAATCTTCCCATTTCTCTCATGTTTTCTTATTCATTTTCCCTCATGGTACTTTTATATTCCATCACATTTATGTAGCCCAGTTTGTTCACCCACTCCACAATCAATGAATGGCTACTTGATTTCCATTCTACAAAAAGGTCCTGCTTTCCTTCTTTTTCACAAAGAGATGTCATCCCCCTGGCTTGTCTTTTGGAACTTGCCATTTTCAAGATGCAAGATTATCATAAACTGTAAGAAAGACATCTCACCACATGGATGCCTGTTTCCCAAGATCTACATCTCTTCCCAAGAACAACACTCTCTTTGGGCTTGGAAATAATGAAAGATCATTAGCTAAAAGAAGTATGTCCTTTCCTCAATGGGCTTTTAGGCAGAAGAAAGATGTTCCTGAGTTTCTCGGGGATACAAGTTCCCTCTGGTAATCTCTGAGGTCTCTATGGTGATAAAGCTGGTGTCCTTCTCCAGTCTCACGGGTTGCGGTCCCTTCCCTTTCCCAAATTTCATAGGGTTTGTGGTTGGAAGGGATTATTCTCCAATTTTCATGCTTTAAAGATGAGGCCAGAGAGGCCCAGAGAATGAGAGACTATAGCCTAAAGTTATGTAACCCAAATGGAAGGGATCGACAGTCAGTTCCTTGGAATACAAATCTGGGGGTCTTCTCACCATTTTCTGGTTGCTCTTCAAGCTTCAGTGGAACATTCCAAGGAAGCAAGTCAAAAGGCTTAAGAAGCAAAATGATAAGAAGATATCTTGTCCAGCTCTAGACCTATAAATCTATGAAAACATTTCCAAAAATACAAGACATTTCCATAATGCTTTTTCCATTCACAAAGCACTTTCTGTACATGGAGGCAACTAGATGGTCCAGAGGATGAGTCTTGGATCCTTGCAATCAAGAAATCCTCAGATGAAATGCTGCTTCACTTTCCTACCCGTGTGACCCTGGGCAGATGATAACTTCCCTTGGCTTCACTTTCCTCTCCTGGAGGATGTCCAAGGAGGATGTCCTGGAGGATGACCTACGTCTCAGGATTGTGGAGATAAAATATTTTTTCTAAAGTGTTTTGCTCAAAGAGCTATATAAATCTTAGCTGTCAAAATTATAACAAATGCTATTATTATTTATCCAATTTGATCCTCACTTTAATCTTTGGAGCTAGATACTTAGGGATGAAGAAGACTCAGCGGGACTGTGACGGGTCCCATGTGTCACAGTTCCTAAATGGCATTGCAGGGTCTTGAATGCAGGTCTTCTGACTAGTTCTGAACTACTATCCTCGAGATAGGCAGGGCCTTAGAGCCCATTCTTTTCCCCAGCCTCAGAGCTGGATTTCTGTCCCCAGCAGTCCTCCAATCTTTCTGAAGAATGAAGGACACGCCATTTACAGTCTCCAAAAGGAAAAAGGCGAAAGACCCCAGGGATGAGGGCATTAAATGGATCGACTTTACTCTGAAGGGAAGGGACTCACTTAGCCATGGTGCCACAGCCAGGACGGAGAACCCCGTCTCCTGACTGGTTTCCTGTGGCCAGCAAGACTTTGCCTGGCTTTGATCACCATTCTAGTAAACTCATTACGGGCATGATCAAGGGGCCTGTGGAGGCGGCAAGGCGATTTGGAGTCTGTGTGCCTGGTGCCTGGGGTCAGTTCCTGGCTCTGATCTTTACTGCCCGTGTGACCTTGGGCAAGCTTCTCGGCTTTATTGGTTTCCTTTATAAAAGGAGGGATTAAATTTTGACTTCTAAGGCCTCTTTCAGCTCTGGTTCTGTGATCTAAAAAGATTAAATTTAATAAGGATAAATGTGAAATCCTACCCAAGGTTTAAAAAAATGAGCTGCTCAAAGCTACTGGACGGGGGAGATGGGGTCAGACGACACCCTGTGTGAAAAGGATCAGAGAGCTTTAGTGAACCCACAGCTGAAGGAGGCAGCGATGCAGTATCGACAGCAGCCTGCGAAGCCACGCAAGCCCAGACCGGGAACCAGACAGCACCAACAGAGCCAGAGAGGGCAGAATGAGGACAGAAGGGACAAGGATCCAAAAACAGGCTCAAAAGGCCTGGGCCAGGGGATTTCCTGGGGGCCCGAGATGACAGCTACACTCTAACAATCAGTTAACATTTATTAAGTACTCAATGGTGTCAGGCGCCGTGCCAGGTGCTCTATCAATATTGTCTCACTTGATCCTCACAATAGCCCTAAGAGTGTGGTCCTATTTTTATCCTCATTTGACAGATGGGGAAAATGAGGCAAAGGTTTATGTGGCTTGCCAGTGTCAGGATGGATCTGAATTCAGGTCTTTCCGACTCTAGGCCCAGCAGGTACAGCTGTCCCAATGCTGACTTCACAGGCCTGTAATAAGGGACTTTGTAGACCCAGAAATTGTATCCCAAAGTGCTATTTTTATTCTGGACAGTAAATTTTAAGGGCGTTGATGTCCTGCTTCCAGATGTCTACGGATAATGAAGGGGGCTCAAAACAGTATCGTCTGCATCAAGCTTGGGGATGTTTAGCTTGGTAAAGATGACTGTATGAACTTCTCAATCCATCTCTTGGCCTTAGTTCTTTCTGCACCTCAATCCATCCTCCCAAAAAAGCAAACAAAATGATTTTCCTAGAAGAGCAGGACAGTCATGCGCTCTATTCCTCAATCGCTTCCAGGGGCTCCCTATTACCTGGTGGATCAATCCTAAACTCCTATTTAGTATTTAAAAACCCTTTGCAATCTGGCTCCCTTGTACCTTTTGGTCTCCTTACACATGACTCCTCTTTGCACACACAACATGGTCTGGCCAAGGGGATCTGGGGTACGTTGGATGGCTTTAGGCCTAGTAGGGTCAGGAAGAGCCAAGTTCAAATGACCTCAAAAGCTCATCAGTTGCTGGCCCTCAAGAAATGCTTGTTTCATTCCATCTTGTGCGGGATTCCACCTCCCACCATGACGGGTTCCATGCCTGCGAGGCACTCCTTTCTCTCCTGTTTGCAGTGCCTAGTTTACTTCTAGGCTCAGCCTAAGTGCTGACTTCTGGGGGAACCTTTTCTGACGCCCTAGCTACGAATGCTTCCCCCTGCCAAGATGTAAGCAAGCACGTTTTGTCTCCTCAGAATCTAGCACAGTGCCTGGAATTTTAATAAATGCTTTTTTACTGAGTAATTTGGGAGTAAAGAGGACATGCCTACTTGTCTTCAAATGTTTGAAGGGCTAGGGTCTACTAGGTGGCTCATTGGATAAGATAGGCCTGGAGATGGGGAGTCCTGGGTTCAAATGTGGCTGGAGATACTTCCTAGCTGTGTGACTCTGGGAAAGTCACTTAACCCCAAGTACCTAGCCCTTATCTTTCTTCAGCCTTGGAATCAATACTTAGAACTGATTCTAAGATAAGGGTTTACAAATAAAAAAATATTTGAAGGGCTGTCATGGCAAAGAGGAGCTCAGCTTATTTGCTTGGAAGGTAGAAATGGGACTAGTGGGTTGAAATCAAGAGGCAAAATTCATTTAAGGTGAAGATACCATTAAGGTATCTATCCATACTCCGAAGTCAAATGGGTTGCCTTTGGTGGCACATTTTCAAGTGAAGGCTGGATGACCACTTGTAGGAGATTCTTATACTGAAGGGGACTTACAGCCACTTGAGAGCTTCAGCACAGCTGTCAGAAATCCTGAACCTTGTGGTTCTAAGGATCCTATACAAGCTACGACTTCTCTCCTGCCATCTTGAAGAGGAAGTTATGGAGAAGGAGATGGCGGCCAAGAATGAAATCAGTTCGGCCCAGAGGACTAAAACATAAAGCTACGTGCAGACTCAGATACCTGAATAGAATCTCAAGCTTCAAGTATCATTGGCTCTTCTATTTAGAGTGAGCACCCAAGCCTGGAGGTTGGGTGGGTGGGTCTGAAACCAACTGGCATTTCCCTCATTCAGTGGCAAGCTTCTATCACTTTGATCTCCTTATTTTTGGGGTCTAGTCATCTGAGTCAAATATCCTTTCCCTTCTACTTCATTACCTCCTCCATACTGCCATCCCCATCCCTCTCAGGCCTACCCCTTTAGTCAATAGCCTCCTCTTCCATGGTCATCTGGAGCCCATATTTTTTGTTGATCAAGTCCCCATCATCCTGGATCTTTCATTTCACAATCTTTCTTAGTGCTAAAAGAAATAGATTCCTCTGTAGGGATCTGCTCCCAGGTCACTCTTCGATAATGGGTCCACCTTCATATTCCCCAACAGTCTCTGCTGACCAGCACTCATAGGCTTAATTATCTCCATGCAAATTCTTCTAGTTACCCCTTGTCTCAATGAACTCTAGTTCCATACTACAGTCTGCTAGCCATCTCAAACGTGACAACTCACTGATGTTTTAGATCCATGATGTATGTCCAAAATGGAATATCTCTCTTCTCTTCCCTGCAAACCTGGACACTCACCCACTCTCCACATTTCCCTCTATTTCTTGAGGTCATCATCATCCTTAAAACTTCCCCGTGGATTTCAGTATGGTGGCTGTTTGAAAGTCCTCTCAAAGGTTTCTGAACAAACACGAATATTCAGTTCAGTTGTAAAGACAAAAAGCTTAAAAACACAACACTGCCCCCCCCCCCCAAAGCATATGAGATAGAGATATGGAGGGGGTGGGAATTTAACCAGGACAGACAAGTGGACCATCTCCCTAGTCAGAGAGGAAGCTGAAAAGGCAAAGAGTGAAAAATCTAGCTCAGCAATTTAGAAGTGGTCTAGTTTGTTTAAACTCCCTGCTGAATGATAGTCAGATTTAAAAGGTAGCAGCTATTTCTGGACTCAACAGTCAAGTTTTCTATGTCTCTTCATGCCTTTCTCTAAAGTTCCAGAGCTACACAGCGGAGGCCACCGGTTTTGGCCAAGCACAATGAAGGACCCCAAGCTCCAGAATTCCCACCAGGCTGGGAAGCCTTGAAATGTAGTAATGGCATGAGACTAGCTAGCCCGGACTCAAAGTCTGGAGAGGTTCCTGACCAGGTTGGCCATGAGGTGAGGAATAATTTGACTCACAAGCCCTTCTTTGTTGGGGCAGAAGAGTGATGGACTCTGTATTCAGAAGACAGACAAAAAATAGGGAGTTTTACAATCTCAAGGTCAATTGAGGTATAAATTTTTAGCACTTAGCTACGTCTAACTGTTCAACACCCGCATTTCGGTCTCAGCCTTCAGTGGCAAATGAATAACTGCTAAAAAGTACACAAAACCAATGTCACATCCAAAGACAACAATCACCACAGGGCTACAAATGATTAATACATTTTATTGATTCCAGGGCCAAAAAAGAGCAGCATTTGGTCAGTTATAGGCGAAAGGCACCTTGTTTTAAAAATGAAACACACCACTGCAGGGCTGCTGTGTTTCAGCCACAAGAGCTGGGAAGGGAAAGGAGTTTCTTTGGAATGAGACAATCTTCAAATTGTTTTTTTTTTAAAGAAAGAAAAAAAATTCTTTATACAATGTTTAGAAAGAAGGCAAGAACAGAGGACATACACTTGCAAATAGCAACTGATGATGGCTTTTCCCTTGAGATTAATGGAGTTGGTCATATCAGAGGTAAGTAAACTGGGAGGAATCAACCTTCCCTGGCTTCACCTTTATAAATTCCATTAAACTTAATTTATCCAGCCACCACTGTCACATACATTCCTCATCACCCTTTCGAACACGGGGACTATTATTTGGTCACATTATATGGGGTGTTATGGTCAGCAACCAAAACCTACCCTGTTATGAGGTACAGAACAGAGAGGAGGCAACAGGGGAGTAACTGCTCTCCCCATCTGGCACACTTAGAGGTCCATAAATGACAAATGAGGTCTTAGGTCAATGGCTTTTCAATTACAATCACATTCCTGGATGAAAGATAACTGTCCCCAAGAGATCCTATAGAATGAATACTAGGCCTTCTTCCTTTACTTCCCCACACTTCCCCCAAAATGTATATCCCTCTTCCCCTAATATACCCTCCTAACTAACTACTGTTTATAACACTCCCACTTGAATGGTGAAAACCAACGACCCACTGAAACAATCTCCCTCCAATACTTATACCCCTTCTTGTTCCTCACCAACCCCTCCCCTCCGCCCAACGTTTAAAAGGTTGGACTCTTGCACTGAAGTTGGTCAGCAATGGTGTGGTCTTGCCTGGCCTGCAGTCATTTGGCTGAAATAAAAAAGGAAACAAGAGAAGACAAAATGCATTTAAGGAAAAAAACAAAACCAACCAAACAAATCAGTATGAGGCTGACAACCAAGCCCAAGCCTCATGCCACTTAGTGGCAAGTCCAATGTGCTTTCTGGGCCAGGGGCCTCTGGGACTCCTAGGCTATGGCTTAGGAGGGCAGGGATAAAGGAAGACCGTAACCAATCTGTTTTGGGATCCCACAGAGAGATGGTTCCCATCTTTAGTGCAGTGGGAAGGGACTGAATTTGGAATCGGAAGAGGGTTCAAATGCTGACTCTGATACTTACTAACACTTGTATGAGGGGCAGCTGGGTGGCTCAGTGGATTGAGAGCCAGGCCTAGAGACAAGAGGTCCTGGGTTCTATTCTGGCCTCAGACACTTCCTAGCTGTGTGACCCTGGGCAAGTCACTTGACCCCCACTGCCTAGCCTTTACTACTCTTCTACCTTGGAACCAATACATGGTATTGATTCTAAGATGGAAGCTTAAGAGTTAAAAACAAACAAACAAAACCCCCAAACCAAAAAACAAACACACCTGTATGACCTTGGGAAAGCTACTTCCCAACTTGGGGCTATTTCCCCACCTGGCAAATGAGGAGCTGGCCTAAATGTTGAGATCCTGTCCAGCTCTAAACCTTCTTATGAACATTCTGAAGAGGAAGAAGGCAGGTGGTGGAGGGAGCGCTTTACTTGGAGTAAGGAAGACAGGAAGACCTGGGTCTGAATCCTACTTACTACGCATGTGATCTTGGGCAAGTCCCTTACATATTCTGCTTCTCAGAAGCCCCACCTGCAAAACAAAGGGGTTGGAATGGATGATCTCAAAGGGCCTTTCCAGCACTGAATTAAAATTCAACAAACATTTTATTGACAATTAATGTGTATAGAGTACTGGGCTAGGCCCTGGAGAAGATACAAAATTTAGGGAAGAAATAGTCCCCACTCTCATAGGGTTAGTCTAGTTGAGGGAGAAAAAAAATAGTAACTGCCCCTATCTACAATTCTTTAAAGTTTACAAAGTGCTTTCCTCACAACCCTGAGACAGATAATTCAAGTATTTTTGTAGACGAGGACCCTGAGGCCAAGAGAGATTAAGTGACTTGCCCAGTTACAGAATTAGTAAGTGCCTGTGCTTGGGCTGGCTCTTTGCCCCGGTGGGGTTCTTGCCACACTCCACCTGACTGCTTCTCATTCGAAACCAGAGCAGTTACTGAAGGCCTATGTACAAGTCTGGGGGCTTGAGGGAGGATGGGGAGAGAGATGAACTGTGCACAGGGACAGTGAACTGGTGATCCTGTCAGGGACTACAGAAATCACACGGATGGCTATTTCTATCATCTCGGGAGGCCTTTTGGCAAGGAAGAATCTGACCCTTGGCAGGGGTGGAGAGGAAAGAAGGAAGAGAGGTCTCTTTGACATGGGGGAAACCCAGTGACTATACTGTTTTGCTTTCACTTTGGTCCCTTCTGCACTCTTCTCGGTAATCATGTGTTTTCCAGTAAGTACACACTGTTAGGCCGGGTTTCACTTTTCAGTAAGGAGTGGATGTTAGCCTTCAGAGCCAGAGCCAGAGAAGAAAAGTGGATGTGGCACACAGGAACACTCACACCAGACAGAGGGGTGAATAATATGCCCAAGTCAGCCAATAGCCAGACTAGTGGGATCAAACCTTCCGGGAAACCCAGAGACAAAGAGGGAAGAAGTCTGGGCAGGTCGGGGCTGTGAACTGCATCTGTGTTCCAATGAATCAGCAGACTAAATGGAGGAAGGGCAGAGGGTGTTAGTTATTGCTCCGACTACCGAACCGAAAATGGTTTTTCCAGATTGAGCCATTTCTAGGTCTTGCATTTCAAACAATTTCAGTGAAATAAGCCCACAGCTTCAGAAGGAAAAGGGTAGTTCAACCAAAAGTCTGCATTTCCTGTTATCACAAAATGGGCTGGTTTGAATGTGAAAGGGTCATTCATTTCATCTAGGTTGTTTTATCATGTTCAGATACCAAAAAGCAGAAAAACTCCTTATATATGACTTAAAATTATTCGGGAATCTTGAGCTCCAATCACAGCTACAAAACTTATTAGTTGTGTGAGTATGGGCAAGTCATTTGGCCTTCATGAGCTGTGGTTTCCTTATTTGTTAAAGGGATATAATTCTTATATTACTTGTCCATCTAGGAAAACATTGTACAAAACCTTCCAAGGCTCCAGAAAGGGTCATTATCATCTTCACTTTCTCTTGTTCCCTAAGGTTTGTACCCTTAGGAAGTGACAGGAAATCCAGGAGATCCACATGGTCCTTTTACCTGCTCTTGTTCCTCCTGGCTACAATTCTAGTTACCTAGATGCCTCCATGTGTGCAGAGGCCACTGTAACACAATTCTAGCTGTTACTCTAGGCTTCTGGTATCCACGGCAGCTTCCATTACAGTCATGCGTGCTTTTCTTTGTGCTAGTTTTCAGAACTTCCACATCAGCAGACTTCTTTGTTCATTCCCCAAAATGAGGAGGGCTGGATTAGGTGGAAATTCCCACCACCTCCCCCTTCCCACCTTGTGAACTGAGTTTCAGGCCTCTGATAATCCTAATGTTGGGTCATTCCTTTCCTTTCTCAGCTGACTTCTACAAGGGTTTGGACTAGATGGTCCCTTCCAGTTCTTACATTCAAGAGTCACCTGATGAGCAGACAATACTCAGATACGGGATCTAGAGAGAACGAGTATGCTCTAAACGGAGTTAGGATTATCTGCTTTCCCTTCTGACCAAACAAAACACCCCCTGTCTCTCTCACACACACATACATGCAAGCACCATTACATATAAATGGATGACATGACAGTGTACACATGCCAAAGAAAGAATCAAGTGCTTATTTAATTAACAGCTTGAACACTGTGTCTTGCCAGCTGGCCAACCTCCCTCTGTACCCTCCCCGAGCAGAGACAAGAGGAGGAGGATCAAGTGGCCCCCATGTGAACAGACCCCTAGATAAATATAACCACATCTTTACATGTTGCTTTGGAGAAGGCAGCCAGGATGTAGGCAAACACCACATCTGGGGACTGAGAAGCATCCACGGCGGAATGGATCCCTCGCTTACTGTAGTACTTCACCAGGGGGGTGGTCTGAGAGTGATAGGCCTTCAGGCGGGTTTTCAAAGCAGTTTCATTATCATCTGAACGGCGGATCAAGGGTTCTCCAGTTACCTGGGAATAGAAAGAGGGCAATAAGTGGGGCAAACTGATCAAATTGTGATTCTTTTCCTTATGTTCTTCCTTTTCCCGATATATTATGGTGGAAAAATGTGAAGTCTAAAGACCAGGGTCTGAAGTCTGCCTCTCCTATTTACTACCTAAGGGAGCTGAATTAGATGATCTCTAAGCATTTTTCCTTCCTTAAATTCTATGTGATCCAGATAGAGGGCAGGCCACCTGACCCTCACATCTTGAGATCTTCTCTGCTAAAAGAAGCTTTGCTATTTTTGTAAGACCAACCTGGTTCAAGCAATCTGTCTGCAAATGAGACTGCCTCTGACCATTATCTGCCAGGTACGGGAGGATCAAGGAATTTTATAAGTGCTCGCTGGGCTTGGATACTGTGGCTGTCTTTTAAATTTAAAGCACCAGATTTTCCAAATGTAAAGGCCAATACAAGATAATTAACTTCTAAGAATGTTGCTAGTTCTCTCTTGGGTTTCTTCATTCCACCACTGCTCTTCCTTTCCCTCACATCTCTGAACTTTCCAATGGTTCATAAACCTATCTTAATTTTCTTTTCTGGGGAAGGAGGAAAGACAAAAACTTCAGGCAATAAGTACTTCTGGCCAGTTAAAGAGGAAGGCAGAAAACTCTGTCCCCCAAATTTACATACGTCATCCTTCATGTGTTGCTTAGGGGGGTTGAACTCCTCATGGTAAGATCGGCCACTTGCAGGATGGATCAGCCTGAAAAATATTAAATGAATGTGAGCCCAGATGCCCTTCTCCTACTTGGGCTGGCATGGTAGACCCAGCACAGTCCCATTCTCTTATCCCCAGGATAAGCATCATACTAAAAACAGTGGGGGTTCAAGGACAATATAAATTAAGCAGAAATTTTTTCTATAGATGTTCTTCATTTCAGAAGATTACCCACTGAAGTGTTCCATGATAAAAAATGAAAACAAACCTTGGTCTCTGGATGAAATTAAAAAATAACCTTACAGTAGAACATGTAGCAAAGCCTTTTGAGAACACAAGGATGAAAAAATAAACAGTAATTCTAAAGACAGTAACAGCCTGATCTCAAAGACATTACAAAATATGGAAAAGCAGCATGCCTAGTGCAATAATGGTGAACCTTTCAGAGACAGAGTGCCAGGCCCCGTCCCCACCCCAGACTGAGTGCTATGCCCGCCCTTCACAAGAGACCACATGCTGTGCCCCCTCCTCCCTTACCCCACACAGAGGAGGGAGAAAGCACTCATGCTGAGTTGCTGGGCAGAGGGGTGGGTGATATGAAAAAATGTCATCAGGCATGGTGAAAAGGGAGAAGCTCCATTCAAGGCCCTCTGCCTTTCTAGTAACAAACTGGGGGTAGAGGTGGGAGGGGGTGGCCTCATGCCCACAGAGAGTGCTGTGTGAAATCTTTGGCACTCACATGCCATAGGTTCGTCATCACTGGCCTAGTGGATAGGGTACTGTAGTTGGGAAGACTTGCATTCAAATTCTACACTGGTCACTGTGGGGACCCTGGACAAATCATTTAAACTGCATTTCAGTTCCCTCATCTATAAAATGAGGAGATTGAACTTAACCTCAAAGGTTCCTTCCAGTTCTAAAATTTAAGATCTTAGATAGATGCATTTCTAAAGGTACTCTTAACCCTCAGCGTTGTGATCTTAATGTGTTTTTTTTTTTTTAAATTTGGCCAAACTCTCTAAACAAATGGAATTTTACATTTGAGGAAAACTTTCTTTTTAGTTCAATTTGCATTTTTCTTATCACCAGAACACAGGTTAGTTAACAAAATATCTACATATAATCTTTGCTTAGCAACTACCAAGGCTCTGCCCTGGCACATGGAATTGCTTCCTCTGCTGCCATCCAAATCAATAGTGGCTGTTCTCATTAGAGCCCAATAGCACATTAGACAAGTACATGGTGAGGGACTCATCATTGTTCTCCAGAACAGGCCCAGAATGAGAAATTGGGGATCCCAGGCCAACAGAAGGTTCCCAGTGGAGGTGAGCATGGTGCTTTACAGTTTAAGAGCACATGGACTCTATCAGGTGAGAACAGATGCAAGATGGCCAGAAGGGATCTATGAAGCTGACACACACGTTTAGGGAGGAGATTTTGTATATTTGCGACTAATGCATACATTTCTTAGATCTGGAAGAACTCCTTGTTATGCATTTCTGTCCCTGATTAAGTGATGCAGAGCCACAATGAGAAGACCAAGTGAGATCAAGAATGCCATTCCTTTCGACAGGTGGTGCAGTGCCCTGGATATAGAGGGCATGGCGTCTAAATCTCAGTTCTGCTCCTTTCATTTTGACCCTTCCCAAGTCCCTGAATCTCTTTGGGTTTCAGCTTCTTTACCTATGAAATGGGAGGGCTGGGGCTGATTATTTCTAAGAGACTTCCCAACATTAAAAACCAAAACCAAAACCTTTACCTTCTGTCTTGAAATCAATATTTCGTATTGGTTCTCAGATGGAAGAGCAGTAAGGATTAGGCAATAGGGATTAAATGACTTGCCCAGGGTCATATGGCTTGGAAATGTTTGAGGCCAGATTGAACCCAGGACCTCCCATATATAGGTGTAGCTCTCAATCCAGTGAGCCATCCAGCTGCCCCCCAGAGATTTTCCAACTTTAAATCTTATTACCTAATCACTGGCCTTCACTTATAGGCGGGGAGGTAAGAGTTGGGACTCAATATTCTTTTACATATTGGGGAAGCGTGGATGGAAGAGTCACTCATTCCCTATTCCCTTTGCACATACTTGGATATGCTTCTCCCCCCTCCTCACACATCTACCCAGGGAAATGCTCAAAGCAATTTAAAGTAGAACCCCAGATCTGGTCCTGGGTTTGGGTCCTGGGGAAGACCGCCCACCCGAGAATCTCATGTACAACTTTCAGATGCTGGCCCAAACAGTTTTTTGAGATGTTCTCTAGACATTCTTTACTGTAGTCTTCATTTATTAGAACTGGAAGGATGCCAAGTCTATGCCCATGGACACTGTAAAGCAGGACCTTCTGCTACCTCAGTTTCTTTCTCTACAGAAGGGGAATGTTTATGGCACAACAGAGAGGGCAAAAGGCCAGTATGACAGGTCTTTTTGATAAGAAATGCCAATTAATAAAATCTCACTGATCTAACAGTGATGGAGAGATTGCATTTTTAACGATCTTGACAGATCAAGTCTCTCCATTAAACCAAATGTTTAATCAGAAACCTGCTACAGGGGGCAGCTGGGTAGCTCAGTGGATTGAGAGTCAGGCCTAGAAATGGGAGGTCCTAGGTTCAAATCCGGCCTCAAACACTTCCCAGCTGTGTGACCCTGGGCAAGTCACTTGACTACCATTGCCTACCCTTACCACTCTTCTGCCTAGGAGCCAATACACAGAGTTAAGGATTTAAAATTTAAAAAAAGAAAAAAAGAAAAGAAAAAAGAAACCTGCTACTACTACCTACACTTGTATAATAAAGTCACTCGCATAACTTCAATAACAGGTTCTAGCCAGGCAACAACCAAACCTAGAACATCAGCCTAGCTCTTATTAGTATTTTAATTCTGGATTTCCTACTACTGCCCAAGAAGGACCATTTCCCTACGAGAATGTCACCTCAAACTATAAGTGCCAAACGTGGGTATGCTCATTAGGTGTGCTCCTTCTGCACCATCTCTGCCTCTTCTCTGGCCCAATCATAAACTGGTCATCTAACAGAAGACCATTGAACTGGGGTTGGAAGATTTATGTCCCTGGCTTGCCTCAGTCAATTTCTAGATGTGGGCTGGAACTGTTCTCATTTGTGGAAAGAAGTGGTTGGATTAAATGAGCTCTAAGGTTTCCTCCAAGAGAACTACTACTATTCAATTGGCTATCTGGGATAAGAAACTAGTTTTCTGTCTCCTCCAGTCTCTGGGCTCACTGGTCACCAAGGCTTCTTATTTTTTCCTCTGAAACCTCGGTATCCTCCTCTGCAAAATGGATACAATAACATCCCTACTTTATATTACAGGGCAGTTGGGAGGCTGAAAGAGATTCAATTCAACCAGTTATTGATTTAGCACTTATAGACTCTGTGTAAGGGATGATGTCAGGACATCATACAGAAAGCCTTTTTTAAACTTCCCAATGCTATCTACCATTTATTATGGTTTCAGATCCCCTCGCCACCCCAGTTACAATCCTCTGGGTACACTTGAAGATGCAGTGTGAGTAGGGTAAAGCTTAATGCAGAAAGAACAC
Source organism: Gracilinanus agilis (assembly GCF_016433145.1). Lineage (NCBI taxonomy): Eukaryota > Metazoa > Chordata > Mammalia > Didelphimorphia > Didelphidae > Gracilinanus > Gracilinanus agilis. The sequence continues at coordinate 74,296,420 of NC_058132.1, read as the reverse complement.
CCCCCTGCCTTTACTTCTATTAATGCCAGGCTAGTGGGATATTGGCTGCCATAAGCTAGAAGGCTGAGCTCTGAGAACTGTGACTTTATGGCTACTTGTTCATGTACGATAATTTTCTTCTTTTTGGAGTGGGGGCAAGAATATTGTCTTTATCCATCTCTATTCTTGATGATGTCCAGCATGGTATTGGGTGCACAGGAGACAATTAATACTTGTCAACTGGTTGAAACAAAAATCTCACTGGTGTGAATGATTTTTCCTAGCCTTTGCCTCCCATTAAAATAGCAGCATTCAGATGTCTTCAGTTTCACCTCTTTTTGGACTGTGAACCAGACAGTAAGTACCATGTCTACTGTGTACTCTGCTAGGCTTTGCATTTACAAAGTTATGTCAAACTCAGCTCCTATTCTCTAAAACATCTTAAAGATAACTAAAAATACAAGTGGTGTGAGCTACGTGGATCACGTCTGGGATGCCCTCAGTGATGGTCATAATGGCACAGTACCTTCACTATTGGGCTCCTCCTCTGCCACTCTAGGGCTACCTAATTAGAACTCAATTTCTCAACTTCCCCTCACCACCCGCAAACAACCAAAGGTACTGTCTCCAGTTAGAAACACTCCTACTGTATGGGGCTATTTTGACATCAGTTCCTGGTCATGACTAATACCTTAAAGGATCAGTTAAGGCCCCAGTATAAGTTCCCATGTATGGCTAAATCTCTGGCACCATGCTCTACCAAAGGACAATCCCTCCATTCCCAATTGTTTGCTATTCCTTTCCCTGCCTGAGCTCTTCCTGGCAGCTCGTGTTGAATAAAACCTGCTTGTTTTATCCACATCCCATCAGAGGTTCTTGCAGTATCTGGAGCTGTTTCCTGAATAATCCAGAGAAATTTCTCTTGATATGCCTGACTTCTGGCACTGCATCAGGACACTCTAAGCATATAAATCCTTGCCTAGGACAAAGGTCCCAGAAGCTGAACCTACTTCCTAAGATTCACTTTAAGGAATGGAGAGGGTGAGGGCTGGTTATCAATTGTGTCTCACTGGTAGGGACTTCCCCATTTCTCTATTTTTTTTTTCACCAATTATATGTAATAATGAATTTGCACAAAAATTTTCTGAAGTTAGAAGATCCAAATTGTCTCTCTCCTCCTTTCCCGCCTCCCAGAGTTGGCAAGCAATTCACTCTGGTTTAATACATGTATTATCATGCAAAACATATTTCCATCGTGTTCATTTTTATAAGTGACTAATCTTATAAAACCAAAACCCCTCTCCCATTTCTCTAAGTGATGGGCAAACTACTGTGCGGGCCAGATGCAGCCCCTGAAATATTCTATCCCACTGCGTGATATTATTCCTAGTCTGACGAATACAATGAGTAGGATACAATACAATGAAACTTCGAAAGAGTTGCCTAAGAAACAGACTGACAGATGAGCATTTCCTTTCCTTTGGCCCCCTCTTTAAAAAGTTTGCCCATCTAAGTGATATGTGGAGTAGGATTAGAGCTGGCCTTGACCCTCATGTCCTTTGGTTCCTCTTTTCCTGACCTCATAATCTACAAGGTATGGTAACATTAAAAGAGCTGAAATCTCTGTAATTGTGAGCCATATACCAGGATGCAGATAGCTTTGTTTTGCAGCATCTCATGTTTAAATGGTATTCTTAAAATGGAGCTGTGTCTAAGGTATAACTTGCTATGGTCTGCCAGACAAGTCTGAAAGCAGAGGTTTTAGAAGTTAACTGGATGGGGTTGGAGGTCCAGGGAAAGCAAATACCTTCCTGTGATTCTCCGGATGAGTAGAGAGTCGGCAATGCTGAATTCGATGACTGAATCTAGCTTTTCATTCCTCTTGTCCATGAGTTCATCAAGCTGCAACAGAGTAAAAGCAGGGCAGCACACATACGTAAGCTTCTGGAGCCAGCTCCCATCTTCTCTTAAGAAAAGGTCCTCCCACCCCAAGGCATTAAAACGAATTCATATACCATTTCTGCCTGTTTCACTGTCCGAGGGAAGCCATCTAAGAGAAAACCATTCTTGCATGGAGGACTGTCTAAGTTCTTCTCAATAAGTTCCACAACCATATCATCGCTTACCTGAAAGTTAGAAAAGACACAGCACTGAGATGTGAGTGAAAAAATAAGGGAGTTCCTGTTTCAAGGAATTTATACTAGAGGAGCCAACACAGAGACAAATGGAAGGGTCCAGGAATTCTTAGGACCAAAGAGGGGAACCTGGAGGCAACTGATCCACTACCATTGGGAAGAGGGAGGTGGGCCTGAGGGGGTAGGAGTCAAACAAGGGATTCTTGATTCCCTCTGGTGGGGATTGGGAAGTTACCTTCTTGCCATGAGAGGCGAGGAAGCATTGAGCAGAAAGGGGAGTTGGGAGTGGGTACGAGTGGCCTAGGACCGGAAAGGGTACCCTAGTTGGTGGCAGGCCCTCCAGGCCCAATTACTAAACATTAACAACATATCCTTGACCTTAGTGCAGCAGTGTGGGCTTTTCTCAGTGCTCCCTGACATGGAAGAGAACTGAGAATAAAGAAGTGAGTTTCTCTGACAGATCGGATCTGGAGGTAACATATCTAATTAGAATGGATAAGTCTAAAACTTTTTGTCTGTCCAGTGTCTCCTCACACTGTAGTTTTGTTTGAATCTTAAAGGGAACATAACTTCCCACCTCCATGGTTGGCCATACCATGCCATATCATCACTACAACTTCCTTCCTTTGGTGTCACAGAGTGAGCTGGGCTGGAGGGGGCTCAATATCCTCTTAGGGATTTGCTGACACCAGAGAGGGCCAGTAATGGAGTGGTGGTGGGACTATAATGGAATAGACCAGCTCTGTGGATTTCACAGTTGTTTCTTCTGTTACATAAATGAGGGAGACTAGGTAGGAAACAGAGAAATACTCATGTGAACAACCATGGTTATTAAGTTAATACTGCACAGTACAGAATCGAGAGTTTAGAGATTGTCTAGCTCAGAGATGTCCCCCCTCCCCTTTTTAAAAATAGGTTACAAAGGAAATATGTTATATTTGAAATAACTGTTTCCAGAAATAACTTGCCCAAGGGCACTACCAGCAGAGCAGAGTTTCAAATGTGGTGATGAAGAACTCAGGGAGAGAGAAAAAAATCCCCCCAAATACATTTCCCCAAAATTCAAATGAGAAGGAATCCCAAGTTTTGATAAGCCTGCATAAAAAGGGCAATTCCAAACCATTTTTCCTAATTGCTGGACAGGGAATGCTAGTCTGCCAGCTGCTCATACTCTGATCTGCCAGGGCCAGTTCAACTAAGGGGCAAAGTACAAGCGTGGAGAGTAAGAGAAGGCTAGAGATAAGATTGCTGCCATATCCCTGCACCAAAGTCCACAACAGCCTTTCAGCATGACTCAAATAGTGCCATCCTAATAAGAGGCAGAGAGAGAAGAAAGAAAAAAAGGACTCAAATCTGGTTAAAAATTCTTAGGAACAATTTTTTTTCACAGGGAAACAGACAAGTAGTGGCAAGTATTAAATTTCAAGTCAGAAGGGACCTTAGCAATCACTTAATACAATTCCGTAATCAGAGGCACAATCTTTTACAAAGCATCTCTAACAAGGGGTCATCCAGCCTTGAGCAGAATTCACATTTCCAAGTGACAGGGAGGTCATCACTTCCAAGGAAGCCCATTCTATTGTTGGCTAGTTCTGAATGGTAACAAGTTATATCTTTGAGGATAGCACAAAAGGTTTAAGATCTGGAGCCAAGGGAACTCTATTAAAATCCTGGGTCTAATACAGATTACCTGTGGAACTGTGGGCATGTAGGCTTCAGTTTTCTCATCTGCAAAATGAAACAGGGCCTCCAAGGGCCACTCTTGGGCTCTGATTCCTGTGATCAAAGTAAGCCAAAATTTGCTTCCTTTTAACTCCTACTTACTAGTCTTCATCCTATCCTCTGGGGTCAGAGATAATGGATGGCCTTTCAGATGTTTAAAGACAGCTGTTGTATATTCAAGTGTTCTCGCTCCCTGGGAAAGGAAAATCCCTAAAAATCCTCCATCTAATATTCCAGGAAATGAAACTAAGGACAGATATGGAAAAAAAAATCTCCTTTGGAATATCATTTTCATAATATACTTTTTTTTTTAACATTTATTAATATTCATTTTTGACATGGTTACATGATTCATGCTCCACCTTTCCCCTTCAACCCCCCCCGCACCCCCCCCCACCCTTGGCCGATGCGCGTTTCCACTAGTTTTGTCATGTGTCCTTGAACAAGACCAATTTCCAAATTGTTGGTAGTTGCATTGGTGTGGTAG
>NC_058132.1:74248354-74287234 GCF_016433145.1 Gracilinanus agilis | reverse complement strand
TGGTATTCCTTTTCAATCTGGTCATTTCTTGTGTTCAATTTGCTTATCAGTTCATTTGGTTTCTGAGCCTCGCTTTCCAGCTGCAAGATTCTACCTTTTAAGCTGTTATTTTCTTGCCAGATCTCTTCCATTTTCCTCAAAATCTCAGATTTGAACTCGTCCATAGCTTGTGAGGAGTTTTCCTTATTTGGGGAGGGTCTGGATGGTTGTTTGTTCTCCTCCTCTGTTTGCTCGGTTGTCTGGATTTTCTCTGTGTAGAAGCTGTCGAGTGTTAAAGACTTCTTTTTTTTGTTATTATTCTTTCTCTTCTGAATTTCCTGTAACTGGTTAGCCATCATTAGCCCAGCAGCTTGTCAGGTTTATCCTCGCTCTCAGTGTCTGTCTGAGATCTATTGGCTCCTGAGGTCTGAATTCTAGTTTTTTCCAAGGTCAAGCCCCCTGGTGGATTCCCTTGCTTGATCCTCTGCAGGAAGTTTCTTTACAAGTCTCAGGGCGCTACTTCCACAGTCGTATACCCGTCTGCACTGGTTCCCCACTTAGGCTTTAGTTCCTGGCTGTGTTTGCCTCCACCCACACCTCTGCTCAGCTGGCACCCACGCCTCTGCTCAGCCGCACCCACGCCTCTGCTCAGCTGGCACTCTGCGCGCCCAGCGTCCACTCTCTGCTCCCGCGCGCGCTCAGCTTTCGCGTGCGTTCTTGACTTAATGGGGTCCTAAGTCTTGCTGCTCTCAGGAACAGGTCCCGGAGCTGCTGATGACTCGATGGGTGCCCCAAACTTGCTCTATTTCTTTTTAGCTGGGTTCGAAGCTATAGGTGAGTGTGGAGGGGGTGGGGGTGGGGCGGTTGCTCAGCTCGCGATTTAAGGAGAGCCCTTTTTAGCCTGGAAATGTCTCGATTCCACGTACCTTCCACGCTGTGCCCTGTTGTGGGGTTCCTCCGTTCGTCTGGACTTGTTTTTATGTCCCCTTGAGGAGTTTTGTGTGTTTCGGTCAGGAGAGGTTAAGAGCTGCTTCTTACTCTGCCGCCATCTTAACCCGGAAACCCTCATAATATACTTTTAACATAGGAGATGCTTAAAAAATATTTAGTGAATACCACTACTAGGTTTGTATCCCAAAGAAATGAAAGAAAATGGAAAAGGATGTATATGTACAAAAATATTTATAGCAACTCTTTTTGTAATGGCAAAAGGAAACTGAAGGGATGTCCATCAATTGGGGAATAGCTGAGCAAGTTGTGGTATATGGTTGTAATGGAATCCTATTGTACCATAAGAAATGACGAAGAGGATGAGTTCAGAAAAACTTGGAAAGACATGTGACTGATATAAAAGTAAAGTGAGGAGAACATGGAGAACTATATGTAGGAACAGAAATAATGTATAATGATCAATTGTGAAGAACAAAATTATCATCAGCAAAGCCTCATAGGATGCAGGGTGAAAAATGCTATCCATCGTCATAAAAGGAACTGATAGAATCTGAATACAGATCAAAACACACTATTTTTCATTTTGTTTTCTTCATGAGTTTGTTCTTGTATGTGTGATAAATGCCTTCCTTCACAGCATGAAGAATATGGAAACATGCCTTGCCTGACAGTACTAGAATAACCTATATCAGACTATTTTCTGTCTCAGGGAGTAGGAGGGAAGGAAGGGAGAGAATTCGGATCACAAAAATGGCAGATAACAATTGTTAAAAATGTTAAAAAATAAAGCTTATTGAACTTGAATTGAACTATAAACTCTTTAAAATCAATCAAAAGAGATTAAGTCACTGAACAATTAAGCCAGACAGTGGAATATCACAGTAAAGGGAATGCTGGCCTAAAGACATGAGCCACAGCTTTGTTGGGTGACATACTAGGAATGAAATGCTGAGTAACAACTGTTCAGGACCCTTATTCTATTCACAATGAGGGGGGCTGAGACCACACAGAGACTAACAACCCTTTTCTGACTTACATGACTCATGTTAGCACATAATGAAAATGAACTTTCACAAAAGGCCAAACGCAATGCTTTGTTGTGGGCTGAAGGTGACCTTGGAGTCTGGAAGGCTATGCCAACAGAGTACAAGTTCTGGCAGGTTCTATCAAGTAGGGAAAGTTTTTATTACGGGCCCAGCAAATACTGTGTCGGTAATTCACCAGCCTAGCTAAGAATTCGAGGCTTGTCACCAGAAGTTTGGTAACTAAGGACTTTAAGAGCTTATTACAGGAAAAGCAATGGAGACACAAAGACAAAAACAAAACAATCCTTCCCTTTAAAGAATTTACTTCTATTGGGGGAATGCAAGACATGCACAGATCTAGAAATAAATACAAACTTACTGGAGACAGAACTAGCTAACCGAGGAAGTCAGAAAAGTGGCACCTATGCAGTTCATGAAACCAACAGGGAGGGGGGAGACAAAAGTCAAGGATCTTTTCAGGTCCTGGAAACAAGATTTCCCATTGATGGAATATTCTTTTTAAACCTTTAACTTCCATCTTAGAATCAATACAGTACCAGTATAACCTATATCAGACTATTTACTGTCTCAGGGAGTGGGAGGGAAGGAAGGGAGAGAATTTGGATCACAAAATGTCAGATAACAATTGTTAAAAATGTTAAAAAATAAAGCTAAGGCAGATGAGAAGTAAGGGTTAGGCAATGGGGGTTAAGCGACTTGCTCGGGGTCACACAGCCAGAAGTGTCTAGGGACAAATTTGAACCCAGGTCCTCTCATTTCTAGGCCTGGCTTTCAATCCACTGAGCTACTTACTTGTTCTCATCAACTGAACTTAAGAGCTACTTATTGAATACAGCAGCTACACTAGGTCTGGTAAAATATTCGGTTAGCTTCTATAGTTTCTCTTTTTAATATATCTTCTGTTTTGGAACTAGAAGTGTATGTGGGATAAAGGAGGGGAAGGAAGGAAGGAGGGAAAGATTAAACAGCTTTCATTTATTTACTGTATAATAAGCAATGGTATAAAATATATCAGTGTAAACATAGCCTTAACAGCATGGTAAACAAAGTGATATTCAGAATAAGCGAAAGGCCAAGAATTTATCTCATTAGATTTCTGTTGTTCAGAAAAAGTTGAGCAATTCAAAGTAGATGTGCTTCGTCCATTACTTAAGATGGCAATAAAAAAGTTTTGTAAACACACAAGTTCACCGAACCTACCAGTTTTCCAGCATCCATTGTCTTCTTGAGTCTCTGGCCCAGCTCTGAGCCAGAAGCTACCATGGCCCTCAGCATGTCCCCTGTAGCCAAATGGCAAACACAGTAACTTTCAGCCAGCTTGGGAGCCTGCAGGGGGAAATAGGAGGAAAAAAACAAAAAGAACAAGCTGTTAACCATACCCTTTAGACCCCAACATGCAGGAGGACATCTGAAATTCTCAAATTGGATACTTTTTTATGCATAATTAGAAAACATAACTGGAAAAAACCTAGTTCACAGGATTAGTGATTTAGGGTTGGAAAGTTCTTTGGAGAACATCCAGGTCCCTCCTGGATATGAGATGAGTAAATGAGTTAAGTAATTTCTTCTAAGTCACAAAGGTAGCAAGTGGAGGAGCTAAGATTTGAACTCAGGACTTCTGTTTACAAAGTCATTCCTCTAGCACATGACACAAGTTCCTCACAGTAGTCTTAGAACAGGAACTGTCATGGCATGACAACAGGTAGAGGAGTGTGTGCATGGTCACAAAATCTTGAAGTCAGAAGGAACCTCAGAGATCCCTTAGTTAGTCTAACCAAAACTTGAAGCAGGGACTTTCTCTACAGTATCCCATCTTCTCCATGAAGGAAGGAAGACCTTCAGGTGACTGCAGGGGACTCAATTAGATGAGGTACTACTGCACCACTCTCATTTTGAGGAAATTTCCTCTTCATTTTAGCAGAAATTTGCCTTTCAGTAACTTCTCACTGGTCCAAATTCTGTCCTCTGGAGTCAAATAGAATAAGTTTAATCCTTTGCCCTTAGATAGCCTTTTGAGTAACTGAAGACGGTTCACCTTCCCCTCACATCTTATCTTTCTAGGCTAATTGTCTCCAGTTCACTCAGCGAATCCTTGGGTGACATGGTTTCAAGTCCTCTCATCCTGAGGAAGTGTTTCAGTTGCGTCAAAATTCTTCTGAAAAGTGTGGTGCCAACAATTTTCACACTACAGTAGATGTGTTCTGACCAGGCCAACGACAACTCTGGTCTGAGCACTGTGCTGGTTCTGCATGAGCTGTTTGGGGCTGCTATGTCGCACTATTGATTCAAATCGAATGTGCTGTAATTGACCAGAAGCCTGTGTCTTTTCCCTTAAGAACTGTTGTTGGGGGCTGCTGGGTGGCTGAGTGGACTGAGAGCCAGGCCTAGAGATGGGAGGTTCTGGGTTAAAATCCAGCCTCAGACACTTCCCAACTGTGTGACCATGGGCACTTCCCCAATTGCTTAGCTCTTACTGCTCTTTTGCCTTGGAACCACATATAGCATTGATTCTAAGATGGAAAGTAAGGGTTTAAAAAAAATTAAAGGAAAAAAAGATTTGTTGTTTAAACTGTTTTTCCCTCAGTTGACATTTGAGTTAAAGAATCTTGCTGTACAAGTGGCAGGCTTTTACATTTTTTTTTTTTCAAACAAAAAAACACCCTTACCTTATGTCTTAGAATTGACACTAGTATTGGTACAAAGACAGAAGAGTGGTAAGGACTAGGTAATTGGGGTTAAGTGACTTGCCTGGAATCACACAGCTAGGAAATGTCTGAGGCCAGATTTGAACCCAAGTCCTCACTACTCCAGGCCTGGCACAATTATCCTTATTAAAATTTATTTTATTAGTTTTGAACATATATTCATTGTGTCTTTGGATCATTCAATTCATTAGTTATCCTTCCTCACTTAGTGCCATTAGTAAATCTGATAAGCTGGCTACCTATGTGGGTGCTGTGGTTAAGAGTGCTAGGCCTGGAGTCAGTAAGACCTGAGTTCAAATCCAGCCACACGCATATTAGCTTTGTGATTTGGGACAAGTTTGCTTCAGTGTTCTCAATTGTAAAATGAGGATGATAGCACATATCTCCCAAGGTGGTCGAGGATCAAGTTAAATATTTGTAAAGGAATTAGGACAATGTCTGTCACATAGCAGGTGCCACATACATGCTAGCTATTAATGCTATTATTAATATGTCTTTATCCAAGTTAGTTATGAAAAAGTTAAACAGAACAGACTATTTAAGATTAATGAGGGCTTGAACTAAATGAAACATTAATTAAAATGTTTTCAGTTTTAGGATCACAAAATTTAAAGGCCATCTAGGGAACCTGCAGGGCTAAACATTGCTCCTCTAGGAAATATTTTCAGTGGTTCCAGGATCCCTCTAGGATAAAATGCAAATTCTTCAGCTTGGCCTTTTGAAGTCCAGCTGGGTAGCTCAGTGGATTGAGAGCCAGGCCTAGAGACAGGAGGTCCTAGGTTCAAATCCGGCCTCAGACACTTCCCAGCTGTGCGACCCTGGGCAAGTCACTTGACCCCCATTGCCCACCCTTACCACTCTTCCACCAAGGAGCCGATACACAGAAGTTAAGGATAAAAAAAAAAAAAAGCGTGGTTACAGTTCATCTTTCCTGATTCATCTCACATTATTCACGTCCATGTGCTTCCCCCCAACCTTATCTTCTGGCTTAAAATCAATGTATCAGTGTGAAGGCAGAACCGAGGTTAAGAGCTGGGCAACTAAGGTTTAGTGACTTGCACAGGTTCACACAGCTAGGACCTCCATGCACTTGAAATTTCTGCCTACTTGCTATTTCTTGAACTTGGGACTCCTCTATTCCCATGCAAAGGTTTGTCCCCTTCTATCTGCAGTGCTCAGTCTTTTCACTTCTACTTCTTAGAAGCTTTACTTCCTTCAAAGAACTATTCAGATACTATCTCCTAGGTGAAGCTTCTCCTGAATAGCCTAATTATTAGTGTTTTCTTCCCCTCAAATTATCATGTTGTTAGCTCCTCTGTAATATCACCCACTGGTTCATCATTTGTCCATCTTTGCCAAGGTGATCTGTTCCACCTGACAGCTTTTTCTCCTTTGCTTTACCATCATTTCCAATGACTAGTTCTAATTATGTTTTAAAGTCACATAGAATAAATTTAACCCCCCTTTCACATGACTATAGATTGACAAATATTTGAAGATAAGCAATAACTAGATTCTCCTGCTCAGTCACAAGTGAGTTGTGAGTGGGTTGAGAACTATAGAAGTTTCTTCAGGCTAAACTTGCCTAGTTCTTTCAGCTGATGCTAGTTTATAAAATTCAGAGCTCACTTAATCCAACCCCAACATTTTACTGATGAAAAAACAGGCTTAGGAATTAGAGGGCTTGCCCAAAGTCACAAAGGAATTAAGTGGCAGATCCAGGTCCTCTTCCTCCAGTCTAATACCTGTTCTTCTATACCATACTGCCTTACAATCCAAAATCTAAAAAAGAAAAATTGAGATCCATAATAAATTGGTGCTATTCCTTCTAGCTTTCAGTTAACAGACTACCTCAGAGGGATAAATTACAGTAAAATGAAAACAAAAACTGGATTTTAAAGCGTTAAAAATAAGGCACTCTGAGAAATAACTGTAGGCCATTGGGCAAGAGAAAGCCTTCTATATCCTCCAAATGGGTTATTACCACACCCTATACCAAAATAGGGCAAAGTTTTCTGTTAATTTATCTCCTCATTTGTTGAAATCAACTCCAGGGAGAGGCTGTGCTTACTCATGGGATAGGAAAGGCAGAGAAACCACAGAAAGAACTGTCACAACCTTCCCCCCAAAAATGACTGGCATCCAACTGTCAGTGTTCCAGGGGGAGGAGTGCCATGCTGGCATATCAACAACAGGCCTTGAAAAAAAAGGTTGGGAAGATCTAACTCTTTAATTTCCAGTTTTGAATAGCTGATCAGCCTTAAGAGCTGGAAGGGACCTTAGAAATCATCTAATCCAATCTCCTCAATTTATAAAATGAAATCAAGGAGGGGGCAGCTGGGTAGCTCAGTGGATTGAGAGTCAGGCCTAGAGACGGGAGGTCCTTGGTTCAAATCTGGCCTCAGACACTTCCCAGCTGTGTGACCCTGGGCAAGTCACTTGACCCCCATTGCCCACCCTTACCACTCTTCCACCTAAGAGCTAATACACAGAAGCTAAGGGTTTAAAAAAAAAAAAAAAAAAGAAATCAAGGCCCAGAGAGGTGAAGATATCTGGGATTTGAGTCCAAGTGCAAATCCAGAGCTCCTTCAGCAACCCCAGGAAGAGAAACTATAGAAAAATCACTCTAATAGCAGGGTCTTGTCTGGTAATCAAAACAACTTGATTTTAACCACTTCTCATCTCTCAAAAGAAATTTGGGTTCTTATTCCTACCTGCTTGATGACCCCAATCTGTTCTACACTCACTGCCTATGTCTCTGACTCCTAAGCTACAGGGCCTGCCTGTGTTCTGATTATTGACTTAGAGGCAGTAGCCACAGAGCCTCTGGGAAGTCGGAAGAAAGGTATTTCTCTAATTCTGTCCCCTACCTCCCAATGAAAAAACACACTAACTTCAGGAACCTAAGAATAAACCTGACAAACCAGAAAGACTAAATGTAATCCTCAATAATCCATGCACCCCTTCCTTCCTTTCCATTTAGCAACACTGTGTAGGTCCATCACTTCATGCCTAAACTACTATAATTAAGTCTCTGAAAATGTGATCCTCTAATTTCTCTTTCCTCCAGATCAATGCCATAATATCCTTAAGGTATGTGCCATACCACCTTACCACTCAAAAGCTTCTGGATTTCACTCCACCCAAAGCACAGTATAAGTTTCTTAGCCTGGTACTCAGTCTTCCATAATCTGCCCAATATTGTTCCCTCCAACTTTATCAGAATGGAGGGCTGAAAGGGCCCTTATAGGCAGAGTGACTTGCCCAAGGTCACAAAGGCAAAACCTAAATTTAATGAATGCCAATCCAATTATTCTTTATTCCCCCACAACTCATATCTACTTTACCTCCAAACTAAGCAGTACAATCCTGCCTTACCAGCAATCCTTCCGCAGCCCAGCTCCACAAATCACTTGTCTAGCACTGCCTGCTTCCCACTCTGGTTTATATCATCTTTTATTCACTGGGCTCTTCTCCTTGGCAAATCAAAAGTTATGAGAAAGACAAGAAAGAAGAAAACAGTCCCTAGCCTCAGAGTCATAGTCTAGGAAGGGAACTAAGACAGGTGTGAATGAGAGATATAAAATACTATAGTAGTTCAAAGCAGTGAGATTATTTCTGGATAGGGAGGAAAAATTCATGGAGAAGCTATATGAATTGGATATTAAAGGATGCACCTGCTGTTTACATGGCCTTTAGCATCAGCTATCTAAAAAACAACAAAAAACCTTTGCCTTCTCTGTTCCAAGGCAGAAGAGCAGGAAAGGCTAACTGACCTGCCTAGGGTCACACGGCTAGGGAAGTGTCTTGAGGGGAGATTTGAACCCAAGACCTCTTATCTCTAGGCCTGGCTCTAGTCATGAACTATCTACTTGCCATTATTTTTCTTTATGAATCGATTGTGTTTCCCTGAGCCAGTAAACCTGCAAGGACAGATACTCTATTTTATGCTTTTATACCACTAGCACCTACAGTATAGGGGCATAAATGTTTAAGAATTGGTCCTACTAAAAATACAATTGCTCAGATTGTAGTCATTCACAAAAGGGAGTGGATTGCATTTTGGGAAGGTTTTCATGATATAAGACCTTGAACATTTTTCAGCTTTTTGCAAATAAGAATATAAGAAAAATGGATTCTTTGACTTGCAATGCAAGCAGTTGCAAGGTTATCAAGAAATTAAATATGCCATAGTTTCATTACGATTATTTTGACCACATTCGAAAAGCAACCAGATGTGGGATGTGCAGTACAGCTGGGGGTGTGGATCCCATACTTAGTAACTCTGTGGCCACAGGGAAGACTCCTTCCTTCCTCATTTGAAGATAGGGGAAAACCCCAGGCACTCCTCTTTCTCCCAGGGTTCTCACAAAAGGAGTCCAAAGATAACAGCACACAGGACTGGCTATTGTTATTGTTATCTGCGCCTATGTGAAGGTGAGAGAGGTCTGATCTGGAGTCAGGGGCCTGGACACTGGCCAGGGATGCCCTTCCCTTTCTGTTGGGGAGCCCCTGGACAGGTCTCTCATTCTTTTGGGGCACAGGCTCAAATTTCTCATCATAAAAAGAAGATATTGATAATCTCTACATTAGTGGGGACTGGTCCTTGGACAATAGGCCCATTATTGGTTCTGTATTCAAAGCCTACATTTGGAGACAGAGGAGAGTTTACAACCTACCTCTGTCACTTACTAGCTGGATGATCTTGGACAAGTTATAACTTTTCTGGGCCTCAGTTTCTATCTGTAAAATGAGGCTAGAGCAGCTAAACAAGACCTTTCCTAGCTCTAAATCTATGATTTTCTGTTAAGACATCAGTCCTACCTAGGCAGCTAAGAGCACCTTCAACCAAAATTACAGTGACTGGAACAAGGCTTTAGTGGATACAGTGGGAAAAAAAAGATAATTAAAAATATCTTTACTGTAAAAATTGGCCAGTTGAAGGAGGCAACTGGCTATTCCTGTGGTCCAGAGCTATCTGGGACAGAATCAGGTTTGCTGAATTGAATTGTATCTTCTACAGGTGGCTGCTGGGGCAATGTCAACAGCAACTGGGAACTTTTGGCAAGTTCACATACCACTGAGATTTGAAGGGGAAAGAACCTACCCACCTACAGAAGGTTGCTAAGAACCAGATGCAAATTCTACACTTGATGAAGGTTTATGTGGACAAAGAACAAGTGGAGTGGGATGAGAGGCCAATTTAGATTTTATATGGGTTACTTTGGTGAAGTAGTCTATATGTGTAATGGGATAGTTAGATGGAGCAGTGACTATGGTGCTGGGGCAGGAAGACTGGGTGAGTCATTTAACTTGTTTGCCTTAGTTTCCACATCTGTAAAATGAACTGGAGAAGGAAATGACAAACCACTCAAAACCTCAAATGGGGTCTTGAAGAGTGGACTCTGACTAAAAAACAACTGAGTATCGACTACTTTCACTGAGTATCGACTAAAAAACAACTGAGTATCGAATAGACTTCACATTTATAACTGAATCATAAGACTTTCTGCCAGTTCAGTCTTAGAAGTTTGACATATTAAGTTTTTCAGTTAATATTTTTCTCCTCTGTTTATTTTGACTTCTAAGATGAGATTTATTGATTTTGAATTTCTAATGATTTTTTAGAATGATTATAAAGAGATATGCTATACCCTCAGAAGTTACTCCTGCAAAGAATCCTAGTATTTAAGAGAATATGATTAGGTCACTGACATGAAGGCCTTTGGAAATGATGATTTTGTTTCTAATGATTTGTTTCTAATAGTTCACCTTTTGAACTGATATAGCTGGTATCAGAAAAGGATGATCTCTGGATAAGAGGCATTAAGGTATAGTTTAATGGTGTCCAACTCAAATACAAATGGAGGTCACTAATGGTATATATCGAACCTTGAGGGACACATACTGACTTAGTTTTAAAATATAATATCTGTTTTATTATATCTTTTATTTGGTTAAGCATTTCCCAATTATATTTAATTTTAATTTTTTTTTTTACATTTTTAAACCCTTAACTTGTGCGTATTGGCTCCTAGGTAGAAGAATGGTAAGGGTGGGCAATGGGAGTCAAGTGACTTGCCCAGGGTCACACAGCTGGGAAGTGTCTGAGGCTGGATTTGAACCTAGGACCTCCCGTCTCTAGGCCTGACTCTCAATCCACTGAGCTACCCAGCTGCCCCCTCCCAATTATATTTTAAACTGGTCTGGGCTGCACTCAGGAGTATTGTGAGCCACATCAAGCTCTCCATATACCCACCCTCTGGTATAATGGAAAAGTGGCTGGACTTGGGAGGCATGAAACCTGGGTTCCAATCCTCCCTACAATACTAGCACTGTGATTATGGGGTTAGTCATTGGAGCCTCAGTTTCCGAATTTGTAAAAGGGATTCTGTTCTCTACCTACCTCAGGGGATTGTTGTGAATAAAGTATTGCAAATTGGAATGTGCTTTACCAGTGTGTGATACCTCATCATAGTAATTTCTGAAAACACTAGAAGAAAAAAAAACCCATACAGTTAGGGCAATAATCTCTGCTGCTACAATAATGAGCTTCAGGCCTTAGTTTTCTAAACCAGAATGTGGAGGGGAAAGGTTAACACCTGAGACTCTCAACAACAGAATCTCAGGGTAAGCATATTAGGGTAATAGAAGTCCAGCCTGGATCTTCCAGAAGGGCAGTAAAGGATGTAGTGAGGCAGTATTCTATCCCTTATGGCAGTGAATAATGTCTTTTTACCAATAAGTCAAATGTACAAATCTTTCCTATTCACCCTTAAAACCCTCCAACTTTCCAACATTTTCTGCCATATTTAATCTAAATGACTGTCCAGTGCCTACTGTGTAAGTCCTGCCCTTAAGGAATTCAAAAGCAAGGAAGTGGCCTAGGTGATCTATAAGATCTTTTCCAACTCTAAAAATTCTATGATTCTAGTTAAGGGATCAGTCTCCAAGTGCTCTCAGGAAAGCCTACTTCAAAAGACTTGGAGTCCTTATGTGCCCAGAAAGCCCTGACCTGGGTAATGAATTACAGACCTAGAGATTTTGAAAGTTAGATGTTAAAAGATTATCTAATTGCACAACCAAATCCCTCCCCCCATTTTGCAAAGGAAGACCCTGAGTCATAGTGATTTGGCTGAGGCCAACAACTACCCATCTTTCTATATGTACCCACTCCTAGTAATACTCCCCATCTAACTGCAGTCACGAATTGTCTCAGCTCTCCTCTTTACTACTAAATTTCTTCAAAAAGCTGTCTATACCCATGACTATAATTTCTTGCTGCTTGCTTTCTCTCCAATACTGCAACCTGCTTTCCATTTTCCATGACACTACAGAAAACACCCTCTTTAAGATCATCAATGCTCTCCTAAACTTCCACTTTGACAAGCCTTTTTAGGGCTTTGCTCTTGCTTTATATTCAACAAACATTTATTAAGTGACTACCCTGGGCTAGGCAGCCCAGGGGAGGAACTTACAATCAATTATCTAACAGGGAAGTAAGCACGTGCACACCTAAAGTATAATGAAAGGTGCAAAGGAGATACATTCCTGAGAGATTAGAGGAAGTGATTCATTTTAATAAGAATGATAATATAATAGTTGACATTTATATAGCACTTTCAGGTTTGTAAAATGCTTTACATACATTACCTCATTTGAGGTTTCATGCAAAAGGTGGTGCCTGGTTGGCCCTAGAAAGGAAATTTCAACAGTTGGGGGTGGAAAGGGGGAAGGAATCCATGATGGCCTTGGGCAAAAGTGAGAAGATGGGAGAAAGGATAAAATAAGAACAGGGCAGGGGGAGAGCAGTCCAGTTTTGCTAGAATGTGGACTATGTGAAGAGAAGTAGCAGGAGCTAGCAAAGTCAGTTTTGTTATCGATCACCTCTCATTAAAAAAACCAAACCCTTATCTTTCATCTTAGAATCAATAGTGTGTATTGATTCCAAGGTAGAAGAGTGGTAAGGGCTAGAAAATTGAAGTTAAGTGACTTGCCCACGGTCACACAATTAGGGTGTCTCTGAGGCACCGTTTGAATCCAGGATCTCCCTTCTCTAGGTCTGGCTCTCCATTCACTGAGCCCCCTATCCCCACACCTCCCATTACCTCTCATCACCCCTCATTCTATCTGATTTTCTCCTCTCCTTTGGCTGAGGCGCTACTTCTATTTCTTCTGACTCTCTAACCACTTCTACTATCCCCTAACCCAATCTAGAGGAAAGCTGCAAAAAAGCAAAAGATTGAAAACTTTCCCAACAATCCAACAGGCTGCCTAAGGAGCAGGTAGGATTCCCTTTTCTTGGAGGTCCTTTAAATAGAGGGTGGGTGAATGGATGACCTTCCCCCTCACCAGCCCCTTAAGGGTTTATCTGCTACTTGCCATGGCCATCTCATTTCCCCCCAAGGCTTCAACGACCACTTCCTTTTGAGTGGTTAGATGTTCAGCACTGGCCTCTCTTCTGGACTCCGGACCCAAACCTCCAATTTCCCACATAAGGTTACCCTTTCACCCAGATGCCTCACCTAGAAAAGAGAGCTCAGTCTCTCCTCAAAAACGAGTCTTCCAACGTAAGGGTTCCTTAGTTTAAAAAAAAAAAAAAAGTGGGGCAGGTAGGTAGACCTGATTCAAATTTGGCCCCAGATACTTCCCACCTGTGTGACCCTGGGCAAATCATTTAACTCCGATTGCCAAACCCTGACTGCTCTTCTGCCTTAGAATGATACTTAGTGTCAATTTTAAGACAGTAAGTAATGGCTTAAAAAACTAGTAACTGTTTCCATAAAACTGGTTTCCTTTGTAATTTTATTTTATATGTTTAAAGACCTTATTGAGAATGAGCCCACAGGCTTCACCTGACAGTCACAAAAGAGGAAAAAAAAGGGAAGAACCTTGCTTGTCCTGGTGGATAGGGCACTGGCCTTGGAATCAGGAAGATCATGGTTCAAATGCTCCCTCAGAAACTGACACACCATGTGACCGCGAAACGCCTCCGGGTCTCAGTTTCTTTATCTGTCAAGTTGGGGGGCCGGAACCAGCTCTAACCCTACGACCTTGTGCCGCCCTTCGGCCTGGCCTTCTCCTTAGCCTCCCTGCTTTTCCAGGCACTCCGTTACTCCGTTTTCAGACTCCGGGTTCGAGTCCCGCCTCACCCCAGTCCCAGCTGACCTCAGGCTCGCCCCAGCCCGGCCGCTCACCTGCGTGCCCTTGCCGGCCCCGGGCGGCCCCAGCAACACGGCGCGGATGCCCCTGGGGGGGGTCTCCTTCGGCTCCGGCGCTACGGGCACGCTGGGCGCCATTGTCCCTCACTCGCAGCTGCCTCGACCCTAACGCCGTGGTTCCAAGACCTCTGGGTGCCCGGTCCCGCCACGCACGCTACGTTACGTTACACTACGCTACGCCACGCAGCCACGCGCTCTGGGAGGCCCCTCGCTCCACCGCCCTATATCGGCGACCGACATTTCCCTTTGCCAATGATACCCGACACAGTGTAAGAGATCAGTTCTGATTGGAGGAAACTTTGTGAAGGGGCGGGGGCAGTTTCAGTTTTGGGAGTAGGCGGGCTTGCGGAGACTCAGTTTAGAGAGGGTTAGCAAGAGAGGTTGGTGGCGATGATTTCGAATTCTTATTTCCACCGAATAGGTTGGGGCGCCCTCTGTTGCCTGACTTCTAATTAAATATAGATCCTAGCCAGACTGTTACAGTGCTGAAAGCACTTTAGAGATCATTTAGTTCTGTATTGGAACCATCTCATAGAGGAGTTGGTTGTTAAAATTTCATTGGGAGGCTTTACACTGGAGATCGGCAAATGCTACAAATCAGAGCTTGATTTATTGCTCTGATTGCCTACACTTAAAGAAATAGAGAGAAGTGTGCACAATACAAATTAAACTTAAAAATGTGTTATATGCATAACTATGTATGGGTGTATATCTAAATCTATATCTATCTATCTATCTATCTATCTATCTATCTATCTATCTATCTATCTATCTATCTATCTATCATTAAATTTGGAAAACTGATCGTTGAATATTTACTCTCATTTTCAGAGGGAAAATTGGGGCCCATCTGGGTTGAGTGGCTTATCCAAGGTTACTTGGACACTGTGATAGCTACTAGGATCATTTTAGTCTGATCTTAATTATGTGAAAGTTTAATCTACATCCTCTACAGAGTAAAGGCCAGTGTTCCAGACAAGAAGAATTCCCAGAGATTCTGTGGTTGCATAAGATTACGAAATAATTATGATTTCTCCAAGAAGTCCCCTTGGTCAAGTTCTAAAATCCAAAAGGACATTTTAGAAACTACCTCTTATAACTTAAGTCCCAAAGCCTTTGGAGAAGGGTAATGGGGCTGGTGGTAGTGGTGAAGAGTTTAGAGATGTTTATTCTGCTTCCCTTCAAGACACACAATAACCCCCATGCTACATATAGGAGAAGATTTTATTCCTGCCAGGAGGAAAAGGGAAGTTTTAGAGATTGAAGTTTGGCCACTCTACTTTCCTCAGAGAGGATGTATCCAGCTGGAATTATGTCCATCTACTTTCTTAAATATTGTTGGTCTAAGGGATATGGATTTTAGAACCAAGCTAAACTTCTGATTACTAATTATGAATGGGGAAAGGAGGACCTAATCCTTATATCTAAGACATGACTCCCTTCCCACTAAATACAAGTCACCCAGTAAACACACAGTCATTAATATAGAAGCTCATTTATTCAAATAAATAGCAAAAAAAATCAAAGAAAGTATATATAGGAAAATATATGCTGGACAATACCAAGTAAAAGAGCTTTCTTGATGAGAGTCCCAGATCTCACCCAAAAGGAAAATTCTCCCAATTCTCTAGTTGAGGATAGGAACCGGATGGAGGCTGCCAGCTCCTCTCATGTTGACTTCTTCCCAGTATCTTATTCTCTCATCAGTAACCTGAAGATAATGCTATCATCAAGTTTTCTTTGGGAGCTGGAAGCCAGAAGCACCTAAAGAGCTTAAGTAATATTCCAAAGATTCTTGAAGAGACTGAAGAAAATTTAGGAGAGTGAAGAGAGCTCTTGCCTCCTCTACCCACCCATTGATTTCCACCAATGAAGAGAGAGTCCTATAACAATGGGCTTTGGGAATCTAGTGACACTCTTAAGGTAGTTTCTATGTTTGGAGATTGACCAGTGAAGGTACAGAATTGAGGACTGTGTTGAATGAGATAGGAAATAGAACAAAGGAATTGTTCAGTGGGTAAGACATGGAGTGGGGAAAAATGAGTGTCCTAGGACGGGAAGATGGCTGGGCTACTGAGTAGTTTGGATGTAGGTGGCTAGATTTAACCACTGGAACTTACAGTCTCATCATATGATCAGAGCTACAAGGGGTTTTACAGAGTCAGCTCCATCATTATGTAGATAAGGAATCTAAGGCTCAAAGAGAAGAAGGGATTTGGCCCAAGTTGCAAATCCAGTGAATGACAGCAGTAAGACTTTTTTTGTGTGTGTTAATAACCCTTACCTTCTGTCTTAGAATCAATAGCAAGTATGTAAGGGCTAGGCAATTAAGGTTAAATGACTTGCCCAGGGTCACACAGCTAGAAAATGTCTGAGTTCAGATTTGAACCCAAGACCTCCTGGCTCCAGGCCTGGTGCTCAATTCATTATGCTGCCAAGCTGTCCTGATAACATTAAGATTTAAAAACCTAGGTTGTCTGACTCCAAATACAGTGTTCTTAGGAGTATATAGTACACAGATTCTGAAAAAAGAAGACTCAAGAATTAAGGTAATTGTTGAAATTAGGTAATCCAAGCTAATTATTATCTTCCAGAGGAAATCTGGTTGGGATACTAGGAAAAAAGTAGAGATGGTAGGCAGAAAAGAGGGGCTCTGGATCTTAGCTCTCATACACTACCTGTGTGATCTTGGATAAGTCGGCTACCCTGGGATTTTATTTTTCCCTCTGTAAAATGGGGAAGTAGATCATTAAGAAGTTTAGATGATCTCTAAAGTTCCTTCCATTTTTAAATTCTATGGTCTTATGATGCTTCTAGCTCTAAAATTCTGCAAATTCCGTCCTAAAGCATTCTGAAGGAGGCCTTTCCCTATTCCCCCCCATCTGCTAGTCCCTTCTTTCATATCACTTTCCATCTTCTCTGATTGTATCTTGTGCTTAGTGAGCTCCTCGAGGTAGGTCGAGGATCATGTTTACCTTTCTATACACCTTCAGAAATTTACACCATGCCTAGCACATAGTTGTTGTTTGTCCTTACTTTCAAAGAGGGGACATCACAGGGTGGTTTGTGAATTGGATCTAAGTGAGGCAGAGTTGTAGAGTCATCAGCCTCATTCTCTCTTCCAGAGACATCCAGATCCGGTGGTAAGACAAAAACCTGGATGACTGGAGATGGCCTGTGATGTAGCGGATAACCTTAGTGTCTTCTGTGTCTGACAAAACTCAGACCTGCTTCAGGCACCTGCTTGGCCAATTGGAACAAATTGTTCTCATCTGTTCATTCTGCCAGGGGAAGTCTTCACATGCTTGGAGTAGACACCCCCTAACTTACCCACAGATCTGAAGCCTGTCGGTGACCCTTGACCTTTTTATATATCTCCAAAACTTTACACCATGCCTGGAAAATAGTAAGGACTTAATAAATGTTGGTAGGCTCACTGATGTAAAGTCAGAGAATCTACATGCTAGTTTCAGCTCCTGGCCACTAGTTTGTTGGTGACCTTAGGCAGGTCCTTTCCCTTCTTCTGTGCTTCAGTTTTCCTACCTGTCAAATGAGGGGATTGGGCTAGATTAATGGTTCTCAAACTTTTTGGATTAGGGACTCCTTTACATACTTAAAAATTACTGAAGATCCCAAATTATATAGGCCATATTGTTGTGGGAAAAATACACCAAAATTTGTAATAGGATCTTAAACCAAAGAATTAGAGGGCTAAAAATTCCATTCTGTCCAGAGGTATGAAAAAATTTTATTTAAAGAAGAGGTTAAAGGTGTTGAAATAGCCCAGTAGCAGATGGAATAGCCTAAGGCAGTGATGAGACTGTGTGCCATGCCCCGGCCCCCCTACCCCCACCTAGTGTCACCCCCCCCCCCCACCTTACTCCAGACAGGGGAGGGAGAAAAGGAGTGGCCTGAGCACTCTGCTCAGAGGAAGGAGTAAGTACTTCCATTGGGCTCCTGGGCAGAGGGGAGGGGAGCATCTCAACCCAAGTCCCTCTGCCTTTCTAATAACTCACTCTGGTGGGTGACAGTGTGGGTGTGACTACAGAGAGGTCATGACAGATGACAGGGTCTGTATCTGGAGTGAAGGACAGATGAGATGATGAGGAAAGCAAATGTGAGTTTTCATAAAGAGCCTAGCCGAAAATTATACAGCTGAGTGGTGAAATGCTCAGGGAGACTGGAGTTAAAAATCTAGCCTCGTATATGTAATAGCTGTGTGACCTTGGGCAAGTCATGTAACTTCCGTTTGCCTCAGTTTCCTCATTTGTAAAGTGGGGGTAAAAATGCCTACCTCCCAGGATTATTGTGAGGATAAAATGAGATAATATTTGTCAAGCACATTTAAACCTTAAAGCTCTATTTAAATGTTAGCTGTAAAAAAATATGCAAGAGGGAACATCTTGAAGACTCAGCAAAAGGACTTGCAGGAACTGTAAATTACTCCTTTCCCACTCCCAATTTGTGCCCATTTCCCCCTGAACTTTCTGTCCTTATGGGAAAGTGTGTCACAGACTTAAACAAAAACAAAAACAAAAACAACTCTTACCTTCCATCTTAGAATCAGTACTGTGTATTTGTTCCAATGCAGAAGAGATATAAAGGCTAGGCTTTGGGGGGGTTAAGTGATTTGTCCAGGGTCACATAGGTAGGAAGTATCTGAGGCTAGATCTGAACCCAGTACCTCCCACCTCTAGGCCTGACTTTCAAGCCATTCAAAACTCTTTGCTGTCATAGACTTTTTGGAAAATGTTTTATGCCAACTGTTCCTACTATATAACCATAATGGAATACCCTTTTCTAATTAATTAGATATATATTACTATTAATGTAATTAATATAATAGTTAAAACTTATTTTAATTAAATCTAGCTTGATAATTAATACCAGTTTATAAGCATGGGGGCTCATATACTATATATAGTAGTATATATTGTAATAATTAAAAATGGGTTTGACAAATGTAAGAATAAAAAAAATTACTGTGGTCACTGTTTATAAAAAATAATTGACTTCTTAAGTCAAAATGATTGTTAGCAGCTTTTATTTACAGCAAGGTAGAGATATTAAAGTGGGAAATAAATGAAATAGGAAGAAAAAAAAATCACCTAGCTACAAATACCCTAAGTCCTAATCCTAGTGTCTCCAGACTGTGAATGGAAATTCGAAAGCGAATCTCACCAGAATCCAAGATCCTAATCAGGAAGCCCGAATCCAAAGAGCCAGCAGACAATGAAAAACTGCCTAGAACTTCAGCACACAAGAGGCCAAGACCACCAAGATTCTTCACCAGAGCTCATGCTGAAGAGAGTGTCCAACCAAAGCACCAACCAGAGAGAGTCTTCATGGAAAAGCCAAGGAAGGAATGCATTCTCCTATATCTTGCCTTTAATAACCCTTTTTCCGTGCCACTTCCTGTCTCTCTCCCACTTCTTCGGAACCAATGGCAGCCTCCCAATTTGCCTAGCTCTGCCCAAGGTGGGGGCAGTGCTTGTAGCCTTTGGGGGTGTGAATTTCTTTTTTTTCCCTAGTAAGTGGCTTGTGAATTTTCTTAGTGACTTACTAAGTTTTAAGTTTTTGATTGATTAACTCAAAATAAACAAAGGGAATAAAAAAAATCCTTTCACAATATGATATAATAGTATAATAATATAAACAATAGAAAGACACCTCCCCCTGCCCCTCATGTTTAAGCCTGAAGCCTTGAGGGATATATTAGATGAATTCTAGGGATCCAGTCTGCCAGTATGAGTGGGGAGCTGGGAGAGTAGCTCCAGAGCATATACTGGGAAAGAGAGTCTCTCACCTTAAGGAGATTATTTTCTAATAAGGGAAAATAATACATAAAAGCTAGGCAGAAAACAGAGGTGGGTTGGATACAAGCCTTAACAGAACCCAGGGTTGGTTCTGGGGGTAGAGTCCCATGAGTCTGGTGGGAGGGAGAAGAGGATGAGAACAATGGCCATCGTGCAGCCAACATGAACTGCAGATGACTGGTAAGCACTGATGGTGTCTGTTCTAAGACCCTTCCCAACTCTGATATTCTTTATCCTAAGGTCTCTTTCAGGTTCGACATGCAGTGCTTTCATCCTGTCAAGTCAGTCATTTTTTGGTCTATGTTTTAAGATCTCTTCCAGTACTAATAGTCTGGGTTCTGTGTTGTAGGGTAACTTCTATTTTCAACATTCAACTCAATTCAGTTCAGTTCAATTTAAAATTGAAAGGTGGTTTCTAAATAATGAAAGTGTGGCTAAATCTAGACATCTGTTCATAATTCTAAATATCCACAGCCTTTTAGGAACAGCTGCTGTTTTGAGATCATAGCAGGAAAAAGCAGATTTCCATGGAATCTGCCTGTTTCCTGGAAAATACTTATGACATTAATAGCAAAAACACATACCCTGTCTGTAAATGTGTAGAGTTAGATTCTGCTTATAGGAAAAACCTGTATGACCCTGGGCAAGTCACTGAACTGCTGTTTGCCTCAGTTTCCTCATCTTTTAAATGGCAATAATAATAGCACCCACTTCCCACAGTTGTGACATGATCTAAATATATATATTTTAAACCCTTATCTTCCATCTTAGAATCAATAATGTGTATTGGTTCTAAGGCAGAAGAGTGATAAGGGCTAGAAAATTGAAGTTAAGTGACTTGCCCAGGACCTCCCATCTCTAGGCCTGGTTCTCAATCCACTGAGCTACCCAGCTGACTCCCTTCCTTCCACTTTCAAGAGAGAAGACAGAAGATGGCCAACACCATCTCAGGTTGCTGAAGGAAAAAAAAAAAGACTGAGAAGAAGCTGACGTGAGAAAAACCAATTATCCCTATTAAGTTTCTGACCTCAGCTCACTACATTAGAGATGTTGAGGGACTTCCTTTTGGGTTAGGTCTAGAATTCTGTCTCTTAGTGAAACTGAATTACCTTGCTCCTCCTAATGAGAGAGCTCCATCACTCTTAATTGTATACTATCTATTCTATATACACTATACTATCTCTGATTTCTGCTTGGCTATTAAGTTGGACAAATGGATTCCTTTGCTAAGTTCCATATGTGTTCATTATAGAATTGGTATTTGGTGGGAAAGGGATCAAGCTTTGCATATAATGTTTGGGGAAATCTTCCCCTCAATAATGAAACAGTGATCCTAAGTTATCTTGAATCTTAAAATCATATCCTCTAGACTAATAATATAAGAGAGCAGATAGATATTATTCTTTTATTCTTTTTTATTTTTTTTTAAACCCTTAACTTCTGTGTATTGGCTCATAGGTGGAAGAGTGATAAGGGTGGGCAATGGGGATCAAGTGACTTGCCCAGGGTCACACAGCTGGGAAGTGTCTGAGGCCGGGTTTGAACCTAGGACCTCCTGTCTCTAGGCCTGGCTCTCAATCCACTGAGCTACCCAGCTGCCCCCCAGATAGATATTATTCTAACCTTACTGAGAAGAGGAGAATGCGCCAAGCTTCTGTTTATTCTAATTCCTGCTTCCCCTCCTGGCAGGAAATATTGGCTCCCTTGGAGAAGGGTGGGAGGAAAAGAGGCTAGAGATATCTATTCGGTGTCCCTTTGAGCCACATAATGTCACCTCCATGAGAGGGACAGTCTTCAATCATACTTCACTCCTGTTGAGCTCAAGCAATATCTGTAGAACAAAAGAAAGATGTGCTGGTATATGTTTTAACAACCAGGTCCTTTGGACATAAAAAAAATATACTCACACATTTTAAAGCTTAATATGCATTACTGAGACTTTCTTAAGTCTAAATAATCAATAAACATTTAAGCCCTGATCTGTAGATTGTTGATTTCTGAGTATAAATATTTCTTTCGAGTATAAATAAACTGAAAATTTAACAATCAGCTCTCCAAAGTTATTAGAACTGGCTCCAAGACCCACTTGCATTTGTCTGACTGTCCTAGGTACCCAAATTATTAGCATACATGTGGATTCTGCTGTTTTGGTAAGGGCAGAATCAGTGATGAGAAGGATGTCTGGACTAGCTCTCTGACACTGAAGTTGTTCTGAGACTCCTCCTCATTGCCCTTAGGGTGGGTTGAAGAGCCCCAGACAGAACAAATTAAATGCAAACTTTTCTAATTTCTTAAGCAAAGAAATGTTTTGGACAGAAAATTGTATTTTGGTGGATCCAAGACCTCACATATTGTGGGTCTTTGCAGGAGGGAGGCAGAGGAAGGAGGAGGAAAGAGGAAGAAGGAAGAAGGAGAAGGGAGAAGGGAATTCCAGAACAGATAATGTTCAAGAGTAGTCTGGTGCAATAATACCAGGAACTCAGAGGACCAGATGGCAAGCTAGAAAGAGGCAGAGGCAGGGGACAGCCCAGAAGGAAGCAGGGTCAAAAGCAAAACTTGAAAATGAAGCCTGAAAGGGATCTGGTCAGAGGCCAGACCTGAGTTGTAGGTTCAGAGAACTCAAGAACAAATGTGGGTTTCATTTGTTACATCAGAAGGCCACATAAGAATTTCTAAATCCCATTACTTCTACCACCCCCAGTACCCTGTGCCACCTCTTTCATAATTAAAAAAATGTTTTCCCAATTACATGTAATTAAAAATTTTTACATAAGTTTTCCAAAATTACAAGAGTATGCTCCCCACTCCCATCAAACTTCATATTTTATTTTTGTATTTTCACATTCATTTTTCATTTCAAACTCTAACTCCCTCCACCCCATCCCTCCCCCATTAAAAAGTTTTCCCATTATACATGGGAAGTCATGTAAAACATATTTTAATCTGATGGCTCTTGGGAGTATTATAGGAGACAGATTTGACCTCTGCTTTATACACAGCGAGCACTCAAAAAATGTTTATTTAGTTGTGTTGAATTATAAGCTAGCAGGACTGCTTTAATCCACCAACCATATTATTTCCTGTGCTACCAGTCAGTCAATAAACATTTTTTTCTTAAACCGTTACTTTTTGTCCCAATAACAGCTCTAAGATAGAATGGAAAGGCAAATGGAGGTAGGTGACTTGTCCAGAGTCACACAATTAGGAAGTATCTGAGGACATATTTGAACCCAGATTCCCCTGAGTGCCTACTAGGTACCAAGCCCTGTGCTAAGCACACACCTTAATTATTTTAATTAACCTTTTAGGAATTTATGGGGTGGTAGACAGTCTTTATGTAAATTTCCCATAAAGGACTCCAAATAGCAAGTTACATATGTGAAAACCATATGGTGAGGAATTGAAACAATCCATTCGAATTCTGATTTGTGTAAAGAAAATTGCTAGGAAGTATTTTAGGTGAGCTATTAAATCTTTATGGGGAACAAAATTTAACATTTTTCTGGATGAGCATATTGTTTATATGTGAATTTGGAGAGAGGCATCTGTGATGTAGGGAGGAAAGATCTGAACT
Source organism: Gracilinanus agilis (assembly GCF_016433145.1). Classification (NCBI taxonomy): domain Eukaryota; kingdom Metazoa; phylum Chordata; class Mammalia; order Didelphimorphia; family Didelphidae; genus Gracilinanus; species Gracilinanus agilis. The sequence goes on along the minus strand of NC_058132.1, from coordinate 74,263,942 downwards.
CCCAGCCAAGATAAACCTGGGTTGAAAGCTGCCTCCAATATATATTGGCTGTTTGGCTCTTAGGTAAATCCCCTAATTTTTCCAGTGCTAGGCAATTCTCTAAGACTCTTAAATTGCCCTGAAGGTGCTGACCTGAATTAGGAGTGGGAATTTCTTGATCCTGGAATTCCCTGTATTAGTGTGTACATGTCCAGATCACCTAACATGGAGACAGCTATTTGGGAGGTAACAAGAACCTGCTTCTGGGAGAAGACTTTCCCCCACATAAGAATGAGGATAGCCTCTTTCTACTGACTGTATAACTGGATGTGTTTTATTATTATTTTTTAATTTAACTTAATTTTATTTTTTTAACCCTTACCTTCTGTCCAAGGCAGAAGAGTGGTAACAGCTAGGCAATAGGGGTCAAGTGACTTAACCAGGGTCACACAGCTTGGAAGTGTCTGAGGCCAGATTTGAACCTAGGACCTCCCATCTCTAGGCCTGAGCTACCCAGCTGCCCCCTGTGTGTGTTTTGAAAACTACCAGGGTGTGACATTTTTTCTTTTCCTGTAACATCTAAGGGGGTGGGAGTGGGGTGAAGGTTTTATTTATGCATAGAATGGGTGCCAGAAACTGCACTGGGTAGATGAAAGAATTACCTTCCTTACCCTGACCCCTTTGGACCTTGTGGCCACCATCAAACAGGCTTGGGGGAGCTAGTTTCTTTCCTAAGGTCTGATGTCTTTTTCACTTGTTTTTTTTTTTTTCAGTTCTAGGCTTAGGCAATGAAGTCCTTGGACCTGGAGCTCAAGCTCCATGGTGACCTTGGAGGCAGGTTTCCAGGCTGAATGTTGCTCTCAGTCCGGCAGGGAAGCTCCATGAAGCCTGAGTACTAGGATACAAACCCTAGGGAGCTCAAGACTTGGAATTGGTAAGATCATGCTATGCAGGATCTGATTTAACTTGCCAACCAAATCTTTGTCTTCTCTGTCTTCTCCCTAGAAACTTGGGTGGTATAGAGAAGATAACACCTTCGGGATTTTTGTGGGAAGAGTTTATATTTTAGTTCTTTCTTGCTATGTCTTTTTTTTTTTTTTTAATTGCTACCTTCTGACTTGGATTGAATCCAAGTATTGGTCCCAAGGCAGAAGAGCAGGAGGACTAGGCAATGGGGGTTAAGTGACTTGCCCAGGGTCATATATCTAAGAAGTTTCTGAGGCCAAATTTGAACTCAGAACTTTCCATCTCCAGGCCTGGTTTTTAGTTCATGGAGATACCTATCTGTCCCTTCTTGCTATATCTTGAAGTAAATAAGTTTTTGTAAAAATGAATTCAAGTATTAACTGGTTAAATGGGATTCAGAGGAACCCCTTAAAACTGAGGGAACACAATCAATAAGGATTTGAGCCAATGGCAGAAAGACTAGACAGTCTTCCCACCCTAAATCCAACATGGTCCAGCTACTCATCCAGCTCCTACGTGCCTCTCTTGGTCAGGGATGTAATTCGTCTTGAGCAAAAGGGAAAATGACTATGAACTGATTTTGCTCCATCCCAGACCTATGAATTGCCTGAGAGCAATCAAAATACAGTTTTAAAAAAGAAAGAAATAAAGAAAAAACTGCTATTCTGAGAGTCTGCTTTTCTGAGCAGATATTACCACTGACCAGCCTCCTAAGCCTCTCTGTGGACTTTTGGTTGTTATGTAAAACACCTTATGTAACTGCTTCTCCAGTCTGTGCCTTCCATGAATCTCCCTCTCTGTTGAAATGTATTTAAACCCTGTCCCTCTTGTCCCTCATGGTTTCCTTTGCACCCTGGAGCTGTGTGGCAATCTGGATTTCATTACTTGCTATTATTGCTACTTTGGCAGTCTTCCTTAATTCAGATCAACACAAGCATTTCTAGTTTAGAGAAATGTCCAAATTGGCACAGTTCTCCATGCTCTCAGATAACTTTTTAGTCCAAGACAATTTGAGGTAACATTTATAGGAATCTTGAACAAGAAAAAGATAAAAATATATCAAAATGTAATTTTGGTTTAGCTTTCAATAGTTACTCCTTAATTCCTTCCTTGACCACCGCCTTCAAGGTCTGAAATAGCCCCCTTCTTGCAGATCAATACATCACAATTCTTTTTGAATAAAGGAGAGGGAACTTCCTTCATAGAGGATGGGGAAGCCCAGGACCTGAAGGAGACATGAGAAAAGTTTGGTTATCACCCTTGATTTAGTTAAGAGGAAGATTTTAGATTTTAGCATTTGTTCCATCCTCTTACCTAAAAAGAAAAAAAAATCTGAAGGGGGTTTTAGGCTAGAGAAAATATTTGTTTTAAGATATTTTCAAATGCTCTAAAAAGGAGGTTTTAAATTACTTTCATTAAATGATAATGAAACTGGCAATAAAAAAATCTTTAGGTTGGCCCTTGTTTGTTTTGTCACTATTATTCAGACATTAAAAACATTTTTTTTTCATAGCAGATAATTTTCACATCACTATTTTGTTTCTGTGGAGACTTGAGGCCTATAGAAGTTCACAAGGAGGAACTGAAAAAAATGAATTTATGAGACACCAGAAGTCTGGTTTTTAGTGATATTTTTTTTCTTTGATTACTCTCTCAAATGGACTTCTAAATTACTGTTTTATCCTGGAACTTACATCAGCATCTGGTCGTCCTTACCCTGGAACATCTAGCTATCCCTGTGGTCTTGTCAATTTGGAACATCCCTCTGTAAGCTTATTCTCTTCTCCCACTGGAAGGCTTTTCCTGGAACCTCCATTTTGTGGTGGAGACCTGACTAGTCTTCATTTCCCCTCTGGTCCTGTTTTTGGCTTCTAGACTTCAAAACTGTATTTTCCCTTTGTTGTTGTTCAGTTGTAACCACTTCTTTGTGACTCCATTTGGGGTTTTCTTGACATAGATACTGGAGTAGCTTATCTTCCCCTCATCCCTGACTCATTTTACAGATCAGGAAACTGAGGCAAATAGAGTTAAGCAACTTTCCCAGGGTCACACAGCCAGTAAGTTTCTGAGGACATATTTGAATCTTGCTGACCCAGGCTTGGTATTTTATCCACTGGGCCACCTAGCTAACCTTCACTTCCCACTCCCATTTTCAGCTCTCTTTTGGGTTGTTTTTCCTCCATGAGAATCCCTCCTTGAAGGCAGAGATTGTCTTTTTTTGGTTTGTATTTGTATCCCTTGTGCTTAGCACAATATCTGGCACATAACAAGTACTTAATAGAGGTTTGTTGTCTTTCTTTCTTCCCCCAAAGAAAGTATGTGCTTGCAATAGGCAAGAAGCCCCAGGAGAGGGCAGAAGATTGTGAGCATGGTTCTTGCTCCTTTTGGTTTCAGTTATTCATACCATCAGATCATGGTACACTGTAGCCTCCACAGCCCAGGGGTCTCAATTCATCTTTCTAAAGGCCAGTCCTCTCCCTATGTCCATACATGCCCAGAAATGACCACTACAATTTCTTATACTCTCTTTTGCCATTCACTTGCTGTTTGCCCAGTCTATTCCAATGGCCTTCTGATTGATTTTTCTGCTTCATGCTCCAATCCACCTTCAATTCAACTGCCAAACCGATTTTCTTGAAGTTCATCTCTGATCATGTTCCTTCCTTATTAAGTAAACACCCTAATATTTCTAGAATCAAACAAAGACTCCTCTGTCATTTAAAGTTCTTCACAACCTAGTACTTCCTTTTTCAGACTTCTTACACTTTATTCTCTTCAACATACAATTTAATGATTTTGGCCCTTTTGCTGTTCCTCACACATGATCTTTCAACTATTGACTCTGACTTTTGCTGGCTTTTCACTTGAATGTAATCTAGTTATTTACTTGTTGAAGGCAGGGACTGTTTTCTTCCTTTCTTTGTAGCTCTAATGCTTGGCACAATGTACCTGACACATAGTAAGCACTTAATACATGTTTGTAACTAATTGTTTGCCATTGAAGACATGGAGAACTTATTGCGTCTTATATAGGACAGAGATTTTGGGATTGGGAGTGCTGAGCTCTATAGGTTACCAGCTACCAGGGTCCAAGATTATCAGCTAGTTGGGACTAGAGGAATAAAAGTCTTTGAGTTACCAACACTCCTCTGAATCCATAGTACCTGGAGATAGTTGGTAGAAGAGAACAGTAGAAATAAGGCTAGAACATCCAAGATTGGCAGCTATTAAAAATCCCATAAACTGGGATTGAGGGGATAATGGAAAAGTAGATGGCTTTGTTTCGTCATACTTTGCTTTTTTGACATAGTCTCTGACTTCTGAGATAAGGATTTATGACCTTAAGGGATACAAAGAAGTTCTGGGCAATGGTTTGAGGTACAAGGCAAGATTTAAAGCAGGAGTCCCTATTTCCTTTTTGCTTTCACTATGTTGAATAAATTATGTGGATGTCAAGACCCTGGTCCTGGGAACATGGAGTTGATGAAAAGGGAAATTCCAGATATAAAGTAGGAGCCACAGAATCACTTACAGCTATAAAGTTCATGTTTTCTGATACTTTCAGCAATAATCTATGTCATCCTCTTGCCTTAAGTTTAAACTACCCACTGCCATCCCTGGAATTCTTTCAACCTGGTGGCAGTGACATGGTTTAAGTATTTGCAGGTTGAGTATCTCTGGTCACTAGTGAGGATACTCATGGCCTTTTGGAGGCTAGTCCAAGTTTGCACTAGAGTGGAATAAAGGCTCTTGAGTTAGTAGCTCAAGAAGAATGCTACATGGTAGAAAACTCAGGTATTACATCCCCTTGCAGGATAAATTAACACACTGACATTCTGCCTTCATGGAGGCTTAAGGAAGGAAATATGAGCTGATTTGGACTACTGATACTGCGGTGCCATTACTATGGTGCCCCAAGTGTCTCATGGTACACCCACAGTCACTTGTAATCCTCAAGTATCACATTATCCTGATGGCAATTTTTCTTCAAGTTGTTTAAATAATAATAATCAGCATTTATTTAGCATGTCAAATTTTGCAAAGCCCTCTTTGACTTAAGTACTGAAGGTATTATCATCCTCTTTTTACAGAGACCAGTCCTCTGTCCACTATACTATGCTGTCCTTTAAAATCAAGTCTCATAATATCAGAAAATTTTGGAACCCCTGGTCTTCCTAACTTTTCAGAAGAAACTGAGGCCCGGGGAAGAAAAGATAATTGTTTATATTTGCTCAGAGAGTTAGTAGCAGAATAAAGGCTACAATCCCAGTCTCCTGACTAGCCCAAACGATTTTTCCCTATACTCTCTGACAGGTATATACCCTCTTCCCCCCTCTAAGTTCTCTTTCCCCAAAGGGATTTCTGAGAAAGTTCAAGTGCTTTCTGTGAGGTAGATTTCTCAGCTGAAACCCCAAAACATAGAAATGGAAGGGCTGCGGGCTTGGCCCAGACATAGGAAATGAGTCTCTAAAATTATGGTTTCCTTCTCTCATTATCCAGCATCATTTAGCCCTGTCTTGCTAGACACACTCCCTTTGCAGGTGTCAAACTTGGCCAGAACAGATCTTTTTTCTTTTCTTTTAAAATTATTTTTTTTTACTTAAATTTTTTAAAAATTAGAGGGCAGCTGGGTGACAGTAGATTGAGAGCGAGGCCTAGAGATGGGAGGTCCTAGGTTCAAATCTGGCCTCAGACACTTCCTAGCTGTGTGCCCCTGGGCAAGTCACTTGACCCCCATTGCCTAGCCCTTACCACTCTTCTGCCTTGGAACCAATACATAGTATTGATTCCAAGGTGGAAGGTAAGAGTTATAAAAAAATTATATGTAGAAACAATTTTTGACAATTGTTTTTTAATATTTTGCTATGTAGATTCTTTCCCTCTCTCCCTCTGTAGAACCCAGGCTCTAGTCTGATATAGGTTATACCAGTGCTTTCATATAATACATATTTCCATTATCCCTCATGCCATGACAGAAGACACACATCACACAGGTAATCCAAAAGGCATGAAGAAAATAATGTATAAGATGGTGTGCACTGATCTGCAGTCAGACTCCAACAGTTTCTTCTTTGGTTGTGGATAGCGTTTTTCATCATGAATCTGCTGGGGTTATTTTGTTTTGCTGATAATAGTCTAGTGCAGTGATGGGCAAACTACAGCCAGCAGGTCAGATGCGGCCCACTGGAATGTTCTATCTGGCAGTATGACATTATTCCTAATCTGATGAATACAACGAGTAGGATACAATACAATGAAACTTCGAAAGAGTTGCCTCAGAAACAGACCGACAGATGAGCATTCCCTTTCCTTTGGCCCCCTCTTTAAAAAGTTTGCCCATTACTGCTCTAGTCCTTTACAATTGATTATCATATGATATATCTTTTCCTGTATACACTCTTCTCCTGGTTCTGCTCACTTCACTTTGCATCAGTTCATATAAGTCTTTCCATGTTTTTCTGAACTCATCCTATTCATCATTTCTTATGGCACAATAGTATTCCATTATAATCATATACCATAACTAGATCAGCCATTTTCCATTTGATGGAAATTCTTCAGTTTCCAAATCTTTGCCACTACAAAAAGAGCTGCTAAAAATATTTTGGTATGCGTAGGTCCTTCCCCTTATTTCTGATCTCTTTGGAATACAAATCCAGTAGTGGTATTGATGGGTCAAAGAGTATGAATTGTTTTACAGCCCCTTGGGTGTGGTTCCATATTACTTTCCAGAAAGTCTGTATCAGTTCACAGTTCTACCAACAGGGTATTAGCATCTCAATTTTTCCCACATTCCTTTCAGCATTTATAATTTTCTTTTTTTGTCATGTTTCAGCTAATAAACTTAAAGAGTGTTACCCATAGGGACCTCTACTAGTTTGTGCCTTTTGGGATTTTAGAGAAGCTGGTAGCCAATCCCTCTTTAGCTCTTTCCCTTGCATGGGTGCTGCAAATTTTGCTCATTTAAGGGATGTAAGTGTGTGTTCTTACTAATCAAATCACTTTCTTTGCCCCATCTACTGGTGACTTCTGCTTATCTCTTTAAGGTGACGTCCTGTTGAATTTCTTATACCACTGTCATTTTATATGACTTTAATTTTTAAAAAATGTTTTTGAGGTGTAGGCAAGAAGGCGTCTTAGTAATAGTGAAAGTCGAGTCCTCTGTGAAAACCCTTCCACACAATAAATAACAAATCGCTTTGAGGGGGACACAAAACCAAATCTAACAACAGGACAAAGTCGGGAGACCCTCCTGCTCGATTCAACTTAAAAGATACACAAAGAAGTTTGAATTATTTGGTCTAAGGAAAAGAAAAAAGGAAAGTCCTAGGACCCTTTCCCCACCTACTGTGCTGAGACTTGGGTGGTTGCTGGGATTTTGGGGTGAGAACTCCAGCCTGGAGGAAGTGCCTTGCTATCACAGCTACGCGAGGCTCAGGGCTCTGACCACAGCTGGCAGGGAGGCAGCTGGAGGAGAGGGGCAGAGAGGAGGGCAGCCTGTTTGCAGCCTTCAACCACCACTCTCTATCTTGGGTTTTTGCCTCTGGAGGTTTTGACTTCAGGGCACATCCAGCTCTGCAGATCAGCTCAGCTGGCTTAATCCCTGCTAGCAATAGTGCAGTTAAGAAGCTTTCAGAGGGCAGGAAAGCTCAATTTCCAACACCCCTTCCCCACCTACTGCTCGGAGACCCAAGGTGAGAATCCGGCTGACTGGGATACTAGGGTAAAGGTTGTGACCTCAACAAAGTACCTTGGTACCATCAGGGGAAGCTCAGGGCTCTGACCTGGCAGCTGGCAGCGAGGTGGCTAGCAGAAAGGAGTAGAGAGCAGGATGAGGGTAACTACCTTCAGCCTCCACACCTTCATCTTCGCCTTCAATTTCTACTGGCAACTGGGGAAGATCTGGCCTCAGGGCTCATTAATACAACAGGTTAGTTCTATCAGCCTAATCCAATTAATTAGCAGAGCAGAGAAGAAGCCCTTTCAAGACAGAATAGCCCAAACCCACAGATCCAGCAAATAAACAGAGGGGTAAGAATACAGCCAATGACCAGGAAAGAAGGAAAAAAATATGAGTAAACAACAGAAAAAGAAAAAAGAAATTACAATTGACAGCTTCTATCCAGGTAATGAACAAAGAACAAATGGAGCAGAGGAGGACCAAGGAACACTAAGCAAAAACTCAGGAACTCTAGCTAATTGGACACAGGCTTTGGAAGAACTCAAAACACAATTCAAAAAAATAACTTTAAAATGTTTTTATTTTTAATTTTTTTAGTTACATGTAGAAATAGTTTTTGACAATTATTTTTAGACATTTTAAAATTCCAGTTTCCTCCTTCTTTACCCCCAGGCAATTAATAGTTTGATATGTTATATCCATACTTTCATGCATTATTCATATCATGAAAGCAGATGCATATAACACATACAATAGAAATCTCATGAAGGAAATATACTGGAAGATGGAACTCTTTAATCTGTACTCAGATTCCAATAGTTTCTTCTTTGACTAGGGATAGCATTTTTAGCATGAATCCCTTGTGGTTATCTTGGAGACTTGCTTTGTTGGTAATGGTTTAGTCCTTCACGGTCAATAATTGTATAATTTATGTCTTTAATAAAAGTGGAAGGTCCCTCCATCACTTCTTGTATTTCTGGAAGCAGATTTATCAGCTTCCACATGGATTGTTACTAGATATGACATATTTTGCATACTTTGGCAAATGCCCTGCCCTCTGAAATTATCTTCCATTTAAAATGACTATGTCTTGTGTGTACATCGCTATTTATACCTTGCCTCCCCTATTAGAGTGTAAGCTCCTTGAGGGAAGGAACTACATTTTGACCTTCTTTTTATCCTCAGCTCTTAGCATAGTGCTTGGTATGTATTAAGCAATACATATTTATTGACTGACTTCTAATAGATATCATGCAAGTAGCTTCGGATCATGTAGTAACTGTCATTCAGTATCTTGCTACTTTGACAGTCTCATCAGTGCTGGGATCTCCCTCCATGGTGTAGATTACAACCTATTTGTACCTTTATATCCTATGAGACATACAACTTTAGGAAGCATTTCATATTTTTTTTTGTTCATGCTCCATTACCACCCTATTGAAATTAATTTATACTTACTTTTCTGTATATATGTTATTTCCCCAGAAGATAAATTTGAGAGCAGAGAATGTTTTCATTTTGTCTTTGAATCTATTCCCAATGCCTAGTATGTTGTATAACACTCAGTAGGTGCTTAATAAATGCTTGTTGAAGAGAATTGTTTAAATGTGTCATTTCATGAATTCTCTACACACTATAGACCTATCAAGTGCCCTGAAAGCCTTCCTCTAGTTCTCTGTTTTACTGACACTAATATAGCCCTACCATAATCTATCTTTCATCCAAGCTTCTCCCTATATGGTCAATTCAGTTCTTCAGGCCAGACAATTCCTTAATGATATCTTTTATGCCACTCAATCCTTTATATCTAACTGACCTCAGTCAATGTTTCACTCAATCCTCCCATCCTCAGGATACCAGGGCTTCACTAGCTTGAATATCTTGCTATTAACCTAGGCTGGTCACCATATATGTATTTCTTTGCCCTCTTCTTCCTCCTCTCCACTTTTTACCTCTTGCTTGAGGAACAGTGATCCAATCAGTACTACTCTTCCTTCCTTCCTTCCTTCCTTCCTTCCTTCTCTCTGAAATTATTTCATTGGCATAAACAACTCCTGGTTGGGAAATTTCCCCTACCAATTTGGATTAGTACCTACTCTGCAACTTATATTCTTAGAGAATTTCCCTTGTGGTGTTGAAAAGTTAAATGATTTTCCAAGAATCACACATTTGGTAGATATCGAAAGCAGGACTTGGACCCGCAGGGATTGTAGTTGCTGTGCACTTGATATTGTGAGAATAGGGCTTTACATATCTGAACTCATAACTTTGTTGACATGGATGTCATAAAACTGGATGTTGAAGTGTGGGGTGAAAACTGAGAATGCACACAGATGCCATAAAAAGCTAAAACTTTAGGACAGGAGTTGACTCAGATAAGTGGTCAGATTCCTGACTCTTCCTATTTGAAACTTCCTACTATAAAATGGATCTTTGATAATGATCAAATGAGATAACATATGGAAAGCGCTTTGCAAATACTAAAATACTAAATAAAATGATATTGTTGTCTCTCAGCATGAATATCATCATCTTCTGAAACCAGCCCCTTTCTCTTCTGTTCTAACCTTTGGATTTTAGTTTGCTCAAGAAATACTGATATTATCCTAGTATGTCATTTTGGCTTATGGTTACTTGAATCCCCATTTAGTTCCCACAGCTCTTATCTAGGAAGTAATTGTGCCTCCCTTGGGCATTCTCTCTTGTCACTAATATACTTTGCCTTATCTGTAGGAGGAATGTGAAAATGTGGGACTAGGAAATAGAATGTACAATACTTTGTCTACTAATCATAGGTCAGAGAGTAGCAAAGGGTGTGGGGGAATGGAGTTTGTAGTATACTTGGTGAGGAAAAAGTATAGCTCACATTATGTATTACTTTCCTGATTATAAAATGATTCATATACATTTTCTCATTTGATCCTCTCAGCCTCTGAAATAAACTATTATTTTCTGAAATAAACTATCATTATTATTTTCATTTTACTGTTGAAGAAACTGAGGCTTCTAGAGTTTAAATGATTTGCTAAGGGTCTTGTATATTAGGGAGGATTTGATCCCAAGTCTTTCTTATTTCAGATCTCACCCTTTATTGACTATACTCCACTGATCCTGATGAAAGCATAGTAAGAAAATATGAGGTGACTCAAATTCAACATGAAGGAGAGACCAGTCAAGTATGGGTGACATGGTGGAGGAAATGATAGCCATGGTGTTTGTTTTGGGGAATCCTTCCCTTATATCTTTCCTGTAGTGAGTGAGGCTGTTTTGGGGTGCCAATTTATATGAATCTGAGTCTTAATTCATGCTGCTAGGGAGCCAAAGCACATGGTACAAAAGAAATGGGAAAGTCAGTGATGATGAAGAAAACTATGTTTAGGTAGAAATGAGCACTGCCCTTTCCCAACAGTACCATCTGAACTTATTTCCAGTTATTCTATTCTAGAGAACAATGCTGGTGTTAGTGGCATTGAGCCACTCTAACCACTTTGCATGCTGCCTTTGGAATACATGCCTTTGGCTATCAATTAATCCCACCTCCCCCACCCCGCCAACCCATGCTATACAGGTGCATATTTGGTAGTCTACCTAGATAGGGATTTCTCATTGTCCATTCAGCTATTTTGGCACACCATTCACATAGGGGGAACTAGAAAAAGTCCCAAGGTGTCAGTACCTTTGCTAGGAGTAGAGAGGACATTGAGAATAGTGAGCTGAGTCAGCACCTCTGGCCAGGGACAGCTCCAAACTGATTCCCAGCTAAGCAGTTGCTTTGTCAGCCTAGAAGAAATTTGTTGTTGTTGTTTTGGTATAGTAGGCTTTTAATAAATGCTTGCAGATTGATTGAGTTGCATATTCCCACTGGTTGGTCTTTTGAAATAAGGTGAATCTGTGATAACAAGGCTTTCTTGAGATCACTCAGTTTGCTTATTCATTTATAGACATAATTGTATGAAACTATCCCCTCAATGTTGGGGCATGTGTGAGAGCCATGGACTTAATAACTTTGTCAAAAATATTTTTTTATCTGGAGATAACTTAGCACACTGGCTTTCTATTTCAAGCTCTCTCCTGCAGTGGGGAGACTGGTGTTCACACTATTTCCTTACAGTGTTATGTTAGGGAAAGAGTGGCAGACTTGAAGTTAGAAGACCTGATTTTGAATTCTGTCCCTCAGGCTTGCTAGCTGTGGAGCCCTGAACAAGTAATTTCATTAACCTCAGTTTTCCTATTTGTAAAATTAAAATATTACTTGTACTCTCTACTTCATATGCTTGTCAGTACCACCTGAAAGTACTATGACATTAGGATGTTTCTCATTCCCCGACTCTGTTCTTACAGAAAACAATGTGTGCTTTGGTAGAAAGAGCATAAGAGTTAGTGTTCAAGGATATTAATTTCAAATTCTGGTTCTGGTTCTGCTTATGAATTTGACCTTGAGGAAGTCACAATCTCTTTCCATCTCAATTTTATCTGTAAAATGATTGAATTAGGCTAATTGATCTCTGGGCTCATTAACATTTCATAATCTATCATCTAATTAAGAAAGTTAGGTGTATTTTCCCTTCAAGCTGTGGGAGAATTTACACTTTTTGTTTATTTTAACTTAATCAATCAAGAACTTGGAGTGTCCTGCCTTTCACACTTACTTAGCCATTAACACTTTGTAAGTCCTAAAAGACCACAAGCACTGTCCACCCCACACCCTGTTAGGTAAATTGGGAGACTCTGGTTGGTTTCTGAGATGTGATAGACCAACCTACAGTGAAAGGAACTAGAAACCAGAGATACAGAAAATGATGTGGAGAAAACTGCTTATAAAAGCCAGCCCAGGGAATTTTAACTCATTCTGCTGCCTTGGTGGCTCTTGCAGATGGAGGACTTCAGCGTTGGTGATTCTGTCTTGGTGGCTCTTGCTGAAAGAGGGATTTTTGTGTTGGAGAGTCTTTTGCCACTCAGCCTCTTTGGCATATCTTACGGTTTGGTGATACATTTTGCTGGAGGCACTCCTGTGGGCTGGTGAGATTCGCATTCAGATTCGTATTTGCAGTCTGGAGGCACTTGAATCTGGACTTAGGGTATTTAGATAGGCAATATTTTCTACCTCCTTCCTGCATCTCCCTCTCTTTACTATATCTACCTTGTTGTAATAAATCTACTAAAGCTACTAACAGCCTTATGACTTACGAGTTAATTTTTATAAACAGCAATCACAACTTTTTATAACTCTTAATTTGAGCAATACCAATTTTAACTTTTACAAAGTTCAGGAGAATGATTTGGATTTGACATGAAAGATGGTGTGTAATCTTAGTTATTTTCCATATCTGAACATCCTGATAGGATTATAAGCTGGAAGGGACCTTAAAAATCACACAGCTCTGAACTGGTCTGATCATTTTAGAAAGCAATGTAGAATTATCCTGAAAATGATTAAAGGGCCATTCTCTTTGACCCAGAGATCACACAACTAGATATATATCCCAATGAAGGTCAAAGACAGAAAAAAACCCACCAAAATATTGATAATTATACTTTTATGGTAGCATAGAACTTCAAATAAAATAGATATCTATTAATTAGGAAGTGATTAAACAAATTGTGGTACATGACAGTAATAGAATATTACTTTGCTATAAAGAAAGAATGAATAAAATAAACCAACAATTACAAGACCACCAGAATCAATCTACATCTTTTTATTCATTGTTTCTTACAGCAAAGTTAACCAGCCCTTCCACAGAAGTGCGAGTCCTCCCTGCACATATCCCATATACCTCCCTTCCCATCTACCCCACTGAAGTTCCACTTTTGACCTTATTGTGACCCTTTGTTTCCTATTGTGTAAAAAGAGAGGGTTGTTCCTCCTTGATTACTCTACATGAAATCTTCCCTAATTTTCCTTCCTTCTCTGCTTGTGAAAAAGATATCTTCCCAATTTCCCATAATACTCTGCCTGTACTTTTCCACTGTAATTTTCTTAATCTCCCTTATATCATGGCTATTGTGTACATTTTTTTTTTGTTTAGACCTATGATTTCATTAATACAGGGAGCACCTGGTGAGAAAACTCCTTTTAGCCAATGAAGATGGACTAGTGTTGTATTTCTATCTAAGATACCAGGAGATGTGGTTGTAAGCAATTGTCTACTGAATGTCACCAATGGGCAGGTAAGTTCAAGAACCTCTGGACTAGCAGCAACCTCCCTTTTCCCTACCCCCAACCACTGCTCTGCTTTTAACTCAGTCCTCTCAGTGCTCATCTAGGGAATAAATCCTTGTGAAGTTGCTACCTGGCAGTTGTTTCTGCAGGTGCTATAACCCTGCTTCTTTGGCAGCCACAACTACTGAAGATGTAGAAGAGAAATTTCTTGCCATCAAAGTTCTTGGTATTGTTCAGTGATTCAGCAACAGAAACAGATATGGTTTTTTAATCAGTGGAAATGATTTTGAAGAAGATGCATTGCCTTTCCATCTGACTCACAGCTGAAACCTCCTAGGTATGTTGTTTCTTTCTCTTGTTAAAAGTTGAGATCTTTGAAAGCAAGGACAATCTTGCTTTTCTATTTGTATCCCCAGAATTTAGCATGGTGCTTTGTACAAAGAAATTAATAAATGCTTTCCCACTCATCTATTCACTCATGTGTTTATTCATAGTGTTGGAAGAAGCAGAAAATCTTAAAAGTACATATGATTCTTGGGGCAGCTAAGCGGCACAGTGGATAGAGCTCCAGGAATGGACTTGGGAGGACATGGGTTCAAATCTGTTCTCAGACACTTTGTAGCTATGTAAATCTGGGCAAGTCACTTAGCCCTGTTTGCTTAGGTCTTGCCTTTCTGTCTTACAGTTGTTACTAAGAAAGTAAGGGTTAGGAAAAAAAAAAACCTGGATATATAGACCTCCCATCTGTCCTAGAAGAAGTGGAATACTATCTATGGGGAATTTTACAATAGCTGTAAGACTGTTATTATGTCACATGATTAGCTGTTTTTCTTTGTTAAAAGGGAAGATTCTTTAGGTGCGGGTGGAATGAAGTAGATTAACTATTGTGATATAAAAACAAAAAGCAATAATACATCTTAAAAAAGGATTGGTGACTGCTTCGTACTTTGTAATCTTAGAGATGTGCTTGTGGCACAAAGTCAATTGATTTGACCAGGGGCATACAGACACATGTTTCAGAGACAGAACTTGAACCCAGATTGTTCTGACTTGTAGGCTGACCTAAGTATTATGCAATACATACTTCATATATTTCTCCTTCCTCTCCCTGTCATCTCTCTCTCTCTCTGTCTCTCTCTCTTTCTCTCTCTTTCTCTTTCTCTCTCTCTCTCTCATATTATATATGTGTATATATAGATTCTATATGTGTATATATAGAATATATGTATATATATATATTAAATATATGTATCTAAGACAGAAGATAAGGGCTTATATTCTTCTGTCTTAGAATCAAGACTAAATATCAGTTCCAAGGCAGAAGAGAGAGGTAAGGGTTAGGCAATGGGGGTTAAGTAACTTATCCAGGGCCACACAGCTAAGAAGTATTTGAGGACAGTTTTGAACTCAGTTTCTTCACAATTCCAGGCCTGACATACTATCCACTGTGCTACCTAGCCACCCCTCTCTATTAGATTTTAAACTGTGAAGATAGGAACTTTCCTTTCTATATAATTCCCATTATTTAATTGTTCTGAACAAGTACCAAATAAACAAGCATTGCCACATATACAATAGAACAGAAAAAGATACTTGGACATGAAACTGCAGGTCTCTATTATACAGACCTCGCTTTTCTTTTTTTTTCTTTCTTTTTTTATTTTAAACCCTTGTACTTCGGTGTATTGTCTCATAGGTGGAAGAGTGGTAAGGGTAGGCAATGGGGGTCAAGTGACTTGCCCAGGGTCACACAGCTGGGAAGTGTCTGAGGCCGGATTTGAACCTAGGACCTCCCGTC